>NW_008752020.1:140715-141486 GCF_000715545.1 Opisthorchis viverrini | reverse complement strand
GTGCCTCCAAGAACAAACTGGTTCAGTCGCGCACCATCCAAACTTGGAACCACGGATTTGGCTGCTCAGTTAGAGTGGCAGTCACTGGCATCCGTTTAGAAAAAAACCCGCTGGGTTGGACATAAATGATGCTATCAATGTTATTGAGTAAATACGAACAGATGCGATTCGCCTGATTACCGTAGCTATCTTCATTTGGCAACCTAGGCTAACAAGTAACGTACGGCCTAAGCAAAGAGCTAATAGAAGAGGCGTAAGCCCCAGTATCGGCAGTGGCGGTGACCTTGATATAACCCGACTCTCATTAATCAAACCGGGCCATGTTTGCCGCCATACAGCAAGACTCTCGGACGATACTCATCTCCGAGCTGGCTATCTAGAACTGACCCAGTACATCGACAGATTAGCTTCCCTGTAAGTCCTGTACTACAACAACCCTGCGGTTTTCACGCTCAACTGAATCTCTCGTTTATACTATCCTACAACTAAATGTGCTGCACACAGGCCGCCTCATGATTCAGTTTGCATGATATGATAGATATCGCAGTATATTTTCGTAAAGGAAACTACTCACAAGGGGGCTGAAAATTCTTCAACAGCCCACGATAGGTTTCCCCCTTCTTAGGGCTCATCAACGAGAGATTCAGTTGGGTCTCTCGTGAGAACCAAATTGATTTGCAAATGAGTGTACTTCTCAAAAACAGTGCAATTTGGGTTCAAGTAGATCATAAGGTTGACGGAAACTCGGGGACTGCGCCTACCTGGTGAAGA
>NW_008752020.1:121363-136301 GCF_000715545.1 Opisthorchis viverrini | reverse complement strand
GTGACGGGGACCCCGGGGACTGGGCTTACCTGATGACCCCCAAGAAGGGCGAAACCGGTCGTGGGCTTTCGAAGAGTTTTCAGCACCCTTGTGAGTGGTTTCCTTTACGACGGAGCTACATACAGTACGGGCACTAGCGACGTCCGTTTTTGAGTGCAGCAGTTACTTTTACGCATTTTTTCGCCTAATTCAAAGCTGCTGAGAGATTCTGATGGTAAGAATCTGTTTCTGCACCTGCTCTTATCTACTGAGGAATCCCAGTGAAAATTTGCACTCGGGTTAAGGGGTACACGATCTGCTGAGACTTCCATACACACATAGATTCTATTGGTAAAACGTTCTTCATGTGGCAATCTGAGGTCGACGCTCAGGGTAGGGATACGCACGTCAAGAATGAGCACTTGGAATGACTCAATGAAGATTAGAAAAAAAGCGCATCCCCAACGCACATCAACCTCATTGGCCCTTATGGGTCATCTTACAATAGTCCAAAAGTCGAATAGGACCGGGGTAAACCTTACATATTGACCGTCCGAGAAGGAGCCTAAGACATCATGATTGGTGGAATATACGAATGAGTGTGAGAATTCCGGGAACCGGTCGGTCATGACAAGTCTGGCAAAGATCAATACCAAGGACGTCGATGTCCACAAAGATGGATGTAAACGGAGCTGTGTACCGGAAATGAAACCACACGAATAGAGCACAGCCTATCACACTAACTGTTCCCAATCTCCCTGTAGTACCGTTCTTGGAGAAGTAGTTTCTGGCCCTCATCTGACTCGGATAAATTTGCTGCAGTTGAAACGATGAACAGCACATTAGTTGCATTTATGCAGGGAAAATATGGATTGGCTTCGATTCAGGCTGCTTAATGAAGTAAAAGGGTGCTCGTGTATTGGACTCCTAAGGAAACGGAATCTCACACTCTTGGGGACACTTTCCGGATTCGCTAGGAAGCTTCCTCAGCTATCACACCACGCGAATGAGCTCAACCTCATGAAAACAGAAGTGCCGAGGGACATCTTGTTGAAACGGTGGTGGGGCCGAACACTTCCACGAGATTTCAACTTTTCAGACCGTAGGTATAGTGGTCTGTGCATCGGTCTTGTCCGAGTTCACCGTAGGCGTGCGTTCACAAGCCAAACGTCACTTATCGTCTCTGACTTTTGTTTTGACGCGACTTTTCTGAGCGTAGATTAGGATAGATTCTGGGAAGTCAGTTTACCTACTTCACTCGTCAGCCTTTGAATTCTGTGCCGCCCTTACCGATGCGGGTCTTCTATTGTAGTCCGTCGCTACGACGATATCATGCTTTGGCTTAAAAGCTCCTAACTTGACTCACAAGATCGCCATCATCAGGCAGAGAAAAATCGCTGTTGACACTAATGCTTCACTGTCGGACAACCATGAAAATTATATAATTATATTCAAAACTCTAAGGTGAGAAAAGAAAACACCGGATGAACCTGGCACTAGCCTTCTTCAGGTATTCTGAGGTGTCTCCAAAAATCCAACCAAACAATTTGAAAACAAACTAACAGCACGAACGCCTCCAACATAGGTTAAACTTCATTTCTTGCAACCTCTCAAGCCATCCACTGGTCTCCTATCCTGCAAGGTGGCTCATACCAACAACACCCGAACTTGTCGTAATCCTTTTCACATCCTTGTGCAGTACGAAGAAAAACACTGGTCTCGGCGGACGATAATTCGGCATGTATAGCACATGACTTAGCTGGCGCAGTTGATGTTTTCCGTGACAGATGTACCCACTGCACAACTAAATACCCGTTTTCAAATCACTTCGTGAGTGATTCATCGAGGATGTCCGATACCAGCAACGCTTCTGGCATAACGGTGGTCCGAGGCAGGAATCAGATAGTCTTTCCGAAGAGATCTCATGGCCCCGGGCCGCATCCAGAGCCGTCTTCGCCCGGCGCCTGAGGAGGGTCCTCAGCGCCGCCAGCCTACCACGGTCAGTATCCAGTCCAGCGGCCTCCATAACCTCCTCGAAATCCTCCAAGTCGGTCCAGTCATCCCCATCGTCAGAGGGTTGTGGCCACATGATCTTCAACCTTATCCTGGTCACGGCACCAAATGAAAGGAAGAAGGCCTTCGCTGCGGAGTTATTTATTAGGAAATGCCAATTGACCAGTCGAGACTATTGGACAGTGAAGCAAACCTCTCATTTGCATCTTATTTACAAAAACTGAACATCCGCCTTCTCCTGAACGCGTCCTCCTTAACTTTCCTAGATATTCGTTGACTTTTGCTCAAATCCAAGCAAATGCTACAAAGCGACTCCCCAAATTCCGCAATAGAACCCACTTCTCAAGAGACGCAAAGCGAATTTACAACAAGAAAACATACTACTCGCGTGCGTCCCCCATCAGTAGTATCATCGTTACACCGGCGATCCGAGACACGAATCAGATAGTCTTTGAAGAGGTCTCATTAGCAACGCTTTGATCAATGGGGTTTCTAAGAACCTCCAGGTGGCAAATTTGAACAAGAATGGGGAGAGTCAACTTCCTTGCTGTACACCGTTTCTTTTTGTAAATAATCCCGTACAGAGCTCCCGTACATTCTCACACGCCAGGAAATACTTTATTATAAGAACCGGATTATGCTCCCGGACTTCTTTGACACTATTCAGCAAGCTTGGTTGGAATTACTAATCGACTCACAGTGGCGTGCATCATTGAGGTCAAGGTCATCAAGACAATGTTTCGTCTGTATATACGACGCTGCTCTAAAACCTGAGTTTTGTCAAGATGTCAACGCGGATTCCAGCCGCTTGACGCCTACGGATCAAGGTCTCACGTGCCGGCCTAGGATGACCAAGAATCAATGACATCAGAAGTGTTGTTATGGCGGGAACAAAAATGACCCATCTGTGGCTACTACATTCATTCGGTGTACCCTTTTTGAGGATGGACGTTCCTATCGACTCACCTCAGTTGTCTGGAAAGGTCTCTTTCTTCCAGGTAAGCCCAAATTGGCAAGACAGTCACTTACTTAGGAATTAGCGGCCGTTAGCGAATATACACTCATTTGCAGACTAATTTGTTTTTTCGAGAGACTCACCTGGAACCCAGCTGAATCTCTCGTTTCTGATGTTCTCAGGCAACTGAATCTGCTGCACCAGGCCGCCTCATGTTTCAGTCGCCACGATATTCGAGATATCGCGATACATGTATATCTTTGTAATGTACTACTCATAAGGTTGCTGAAAATCTGTCGACAGCCCACGACCGGTTTCGCCCTTTTTGGGGCTCAATGTGAACAGAGCGGATGGTAGGTCGTCGGGACCAGCAGCGCGGTACTTTTCGTTTGAGTACGGATGTACACTCAGACACTGCTGAGGGTTCTTAATCCATATTTCTGTCAGAGATCGATAATGCTAATACAAGCTAGTGGATATTTAACCGCGTTACTGTCCAAAGTAATCCGTCCAACCGTCCAGAGGTCCTCTGTTGCTGCTGCTTCCTAGGACCTCTCGAACGAATAACGGAATAACACGAACGAATCAACTGGAATAACATGCTCCCATTTCTTCGGGAAAATGGTTAACTGATGACTTCAACAACATTTGAAGGAGCGAACCTATACCCTAGCGTAATGTAACACTGTCCGATGTTTTAGATAAATACACTCATTTGTAAATCAATTAAGTTATCACGAGAGACTCAACTGAATATCTCGATTATGATATTCTACAAATGAATGTGCTGCACACAGGCCGCCTCACGATTCAACTGGCACGATATTCGAGATATCGCAATATATTTTCATGAAACAAACTGCGATAACTTGAATTTCGTGCCAGCTGAAACATGAGACGGCCTGTGTACAGCACATTCAGTTGTAGAATATCATAAACGATAGATTTAGTTAAGTCTCTCGTGAAAGCCAAATTGATTTGCAAATGAGTATTTTTCTCGAAATCAGTCCAATTTGGGTTCAAGCAGAAGATAAGGTTGACGGAAACTCGGGGACTGCGCCTACCTGATGACCCCCAAGAAGGGCGAAACCGGTCGTGGGCTGTCGAAGAGTTTTTAGCAACCTTGTGAGTAGTTTCCTTTATGAAAAAACTGTCTGAAGTTGTTCTTCCGTACAAAACTAGTGTCTCTAGAGATTTGTGAGGCTATAAAATCTGCTGGTGACACGTTTGTAGGAAATAAATGCCAAAATGTGCGCGCAATTGCTCGATTGCCACCAAACACGCTTCTAACAATCAATGTTCCTGACTCGCATCTCCAGAAATCAATAATCGTTGTGTCTTTCATGTCTTGAGAAACCGGCCTACCATTCATGGAGCATCTGTAAAGGAGATATCACAAATTCGATGGGAAATTTGACTTTCCTCTCTGACTGCCTGGTAGTCACGTACTTGTGACATTAATTTCTTATTCATCAAGACAACCACGTACTTATCCCGAACTTTATGCTAAATTTTCACTCTGTACTTCCTTGTCGCTGCTTTCGTACCGAGCCTCATTCGGTTTGCATAGACACACAAACAGAAGGCGTTACGTCATTTTGCACCACTCATTCAGACCGATTTTCCACTGTTCTGTGTTTGATCAGCTCTCCCACGTTGCTGCGCAAATGAGACCTCTAGCCCCCCTATCGTGTGACGATTTAGTTTATGTCAGATCATTGATCTGTACCACAACATGGATGGTGTGATGAAAATTCGTCTAACTCGAGAACAAGATGAAACAAGGAGAATTCATCGTTTCAGAAGAGCTTGGTAAACAATCGGTAGTTTTTCTTTGGGCAACGCTTCGATGTTGACACAAAAGCTTCGTCAGGCCAAGTGAGCAGGTCATCAAATTGGCCAGGTTATGAAGCAGTCGGGAAACAGTGAACAGGTCACCAAATTGGGCAGGTTATAAGACAGACGGGGAACCAATCAGTAAGTTCTTTTCAGATTATCACACTAGATCAGTGTTGAGTGCCAATTAACGGCTTTTATCGGCTAATGCGGTTGCGAAAATCCTGAATCGGTGGGTTGGAGGAGGTCTAAATTGGTTCCGATCGCTTTTTGTTCCTTAATCTCCCACTTCAGGGTGCTTCAATTGATGGTTCACCGCGGGTGCCACCGGTAACTTTTCCTTGGTCTTCGTGGGTTTGTGAGTGTTGCGACAATTTAGTGAAGGCGGAGGGGAGGTAGGTAAGGTTATATGGAATCCAGAAAATGACTACTGATAATCGCACACCAACACGCGTTAGCTCGATTGACCCAAGACCGTTCTCCACACGCTTGCCAGTTCCACGCTTTCTATTCTGTTAACACTGGGATGCTAGGCGATTTCTACCGCCTCGGCTATCAGCCTCTGTGACGTGGACCATAGTCCCCAAAACCTCAACATTTTCTAAATTTTCATAGAGGAAACTACTCACAAGGTTGCTGAAAACCTCACAAGGTTGCTGAAAACTTCTCGACAGCCTCCGACCGGCTTCGACCCTTTTGGAAATCATCAGGTAGGCGCAGTCACCGAGTTTCTGTCAACCTTATGTTCTACTAATTTTATTTTGTGTCCCATGTCCAGTGCGTGTTCCGCGATTGCCGAGTCTTTCAGTAACGCTGAATATTGATCTGCGTTTCTCGGTGGCCTGTTTATTTTTCTACTGTGCTCTCCGATTCTGATGTGAAGTTCCCTGGTCGTCTGTCCTATATAGACCCCAGTGCAGTCGTTAAACTCATTTAGCCTTGCATTCAAATGCTATACGGCATTAAATCCAATGCACACATCTACCCTGAGAAAACATTTCATTGCCCGACTACGATAACATGAGCATTTCGTTGTCCATTGACTGCACAACATAAAATTTGGTCTCCTCAGTCATTGAAGCAAGCTCGATATCTCATCAAGGTCGCGTGTAACACAATTTCCATTCGATTCGGTGGTTGAAAAGATCAATACTGCACCGAATTCGACTATTCAATGTAATTCTCTTGTATTGTCAGGACTTAAATACCGTGAGCGAGACCATCTTGCTCGTTGATGATAACTTAGAACAATAATACTCGTTCAGGTGTAGTGCAGTTATGGTGCCCGGCTGCCATGCCACCCAATGGAACTGAGATGCGGTGGTAAGATTCGAACCATGGACCTCCCGGTCAGTAATTTCGCTCCTTGATTTCCAGCTTGATTACAACTCTGCACTCTCCAACCAAATACGGCAGTCATCAACAAGAATGACTCTTCCAACTTGCCGTGATGGTCCCAAGTGCTGATAATAAAGACACCCTGATAAAAAGGCACGCTGGTCAGCACTCAGTTACTGCGGCCGCCAACAAGCGCACCGTTTTAAATCTGCATCGACTTTTCGTATCAATTATCTGGTAATCAGACGTTAGTGGCGGCTTTGTGTTAGGGTTTAGTGGTCACTGTGAAGCTAGTATGTAGATTTAATGGGTAGAGTACTCCTCAAGGTTTACTGTCCTCCTCGAGAAGATGACTTGAATGGTTCGGAATTGGTTTCTAAAGTAATGTTTGGTCGAGGAATAAAATCCACCGGAATCGAGGAGGCCGCACCTTATGTCAGTAGCGTTACAGGTCAATTGCCACGTTTGGTTGTCGCATGCTGTGATGGTAAACTCTCTCGTCATCTGAGAGGACTTCTGTTGAATTGATTTTGAAGTCAACGTGGGACCCCTGGACTACTCGTCCTGACGTTATGGACCGAAGGCAGACCAAACACCGGTAGGCTGAAACTTGCCGCGTTCTTACTGAGTACTAAGGATGCACGCACCACGTTCTTTTGTGGTGGCAACGGGACTGCACCCCACGCTTATCAAATCTATTTGAAACACAGATACACTTGTGATTTCATGACACAGGCTCTAAAAGCATGAAGCACGTTCTTATGGGTCGCCCCTCCCTGGTGGAAGCACTCCCAAAAGCGCTTATTCCATGGTTGAGTAATGTACCTGCCTGGAGACCTGAAATCTACACACCTGTGTCAAATGCGTACAGGATACAGCTAAAAACAAAGTCTATCAGAAGAACAAACAGAAAAACATTTGAAAGAACGTTTGTACTTTGTCTGGATGGTCAAAACAAGAAGTTCGGCTAAGTGTATCCTAATATAGAAGGCGATTCATCTGATGAGGTCGAGACATACGACGCAGTGCGCACGTATCTGAAAGAATCAAAGAGCGGCCCAAGTAGAGAAGGCGAAACCAAGATGGCAGTGGTTCTGCTTCATAGGACCAACAAACGTTCGGTTAAGTAGATCACCAGGAAAATATGTACTTTCAATTCAGATTTCGTCCTACAAGGGGAGTGAATCCAGGCTGAAAAACCTAGAAGCACTGTACAGCAGTTTCATCCGTATTGGGAATCAACAGCACTGTGCGGTAGTGTCGAACGTGCGACCCACCGGCTGGTAGCTAGAACAGTTGACTGTTCGGCCACGATCGATTCGTCAGTGATGTGATTAACTTGCCTTTAGACAGCACATGGTGCTTGCGGGATGGACTGAAAACTGCCAAATATGTAGGCCAATCGGTGGAAGATTAACTTCAAGGGAGGAGTGGGACTTCAATCTGAGAAGTCCTCAGATGTCGTGATTTCCATTCCATGGCTGAAAATTGAATGGCACTCTGTCCCGTCTCAGTGCAAGCTAATCAGCCGACCGTGACAGAACGGTTGAATGTCCAAACTACCAATTGTGAGGCCACCGGTTCGAGATTCCCTACTATGGTCCCGTGAGGTACGCGCTGTTGATGATTCTCTAAAAGAATGAGATAGCTGTACAGCGCTCCTCGGCGTAAACTGAGTTCAGTTACGTGACGAAATCACCATTAAGAATTCCAGAATCTTCCATAAAGGAAATTACCCACAAGGTCGCTGAAAACTCTTCGACAGCCCACGACCGGTTTCGCCCTTCTTGGGGCTCATCAGGTAGGCGCAGTCCCCGAGTTCCCATCAACCTTATGTTCCACTTGAACCCAAATTGGACTGTTTTCGATAAATACACTCCAGAATCTCCTAACACTACCAACAAAGAGGTGAACAGACGACTGCTCAAAACGAAACGCACGCCAAGTAAGTTAATCAGAAGGCAGAATACAAACTTTGGAGGGTAAGGGCACTCAATTCCTCCTGCCAAGCATGGGGACAATGTATCGCATGAAGTCTCAGTGAAAGTAGGTCCTGGAGGTGTACCGTATTCGCATACCAACCGAACCTCCTTGGAGATTTTCAGAACACGCAATGCTGTATGCATTTAAACTTCCCCAAAAAGCAACAGAATCGCGCTCCAGTAACACATGGAGGTTGGAATTTCCCTATCGACTTAATCCCAGTTAGGGATTGTGTGATAACTACCGTAAATCGTCCACCATCCACCCGTGAACAGATGCTGTGTGATCGGATGTTCTTACGATCGATATGCTTTGATGAATCGCTTCGGGCCTGGTCGTTTATCGTGTGCGTGTCCAGAAAAAACGAAGGGCTTGAATAAAAACCTGCACTGGGAAACTGTAATGTTGGAATGACAGGATTCATTCAATACGCCACAGTCAGGCCTGTCATATTTATTATCCCTCTGGAAACCAGAAAACTGCTGGATATCGCGATCTGCTAATTTGGGCAACTTTAATCAGTAGTTTATCAGCAGTATGACTGCCGACGCAGTGTTGTGAGACATCCAGATGACTGAAGCATAGCTGTTTGTGAGTTGAACTTCCCTCTGAAAGAATCTGTGCTTGTAGGTTGAAATGAAAAAAACGATTACGCTGAGTCCTTAGGCCAATGATTACTTGAAAAATTGACTTGAATCTTTGACCCGACACTATGACAGGCTTTGTAAAGGTTTGGCATACCAAGTTGGACTGACAGTGAAAAGTGCTTCATAGCCTGTTTTACACAGGAATACGTGAGACTGACCAGTACTCAAGGGACTTATAGGCCGGTCCGGTTGACCTGGAGCTCTCAGCTGAGTGGACATCCGACCGTTTAAGCAAAATCAGTAGTATGAGTCAAGGTCATCGATTTTCTGAACCAGCATACCGGTACTTCCATGAAATGAGTACACGCATTATCGTTCACGATTAGACCGGCAATTTCGAATTTTCCGTTTCGGAAATCATTTGGTGCTTTCATTTTCAAGATAACTGAAAACTTGTGGTGTACACGTCATTTTGGATGAAGCTGAGAGCTAACCTGGCTGTCTGCTCGCGCAGCTTGACTTTCGTACACGGATAGTGAAACCAGTCTCTCGGGAATTCATACTGCAGTCATTGTCCCTAACGTATGGACAGTTTGGCGGGCAGTGCATCATTTCCAAAGGCCTTCGCGTTTTGAATCTGTTAATTCGACGTTTGAATTTTTCGGGGGGATAGTCCATTTTGTTCTGCGTAGGCTTCGGCGTTTAGTTACACACATGCTATTCGATTTCACATAGGTGGTTGAACTGAGTTGCGACGTATCCTCGGTTCTTGTGAAACTGTGACTGATTTGGACGTCTTGGGGAAGTTACAAACATTGGGTTCTAGGTCCAAACATCTGCTTCCAAAGAATTCTTTGAGAAGATGGCACTGCGAGACTGGTTTTCTTCTTCCTCAACTCACGCATCCCGTTTAACGGGTTCCTCGGTTTCGAAATCCTTGGACCGATAAGCTTGGAAGATTCGTTAACGTTTTACTGAATTCTGTTGTCTTCTGATCGACCACAGTTACAACCACAGAGTCATTTTGTCGGATCGGCGAACTTGTGCTGATGCCTTCATCTAACTTATCTTCAGTGCCGTTTTATTGCATGTTTTATTACGGCCATTTGTTGGTCCCGACACTCTTGGACAGTACCTGTCGAGATCTCTGTACACTTGCAGCGGCTTTCAGTTTTCCGACATCTAACTGCGTATATTGAGAATTCATCGTTTCAGAAGAGCTTGGTAAACAATCCGTAGTTTTACTTGGGCGACTTTTCGCTTTTGACAAAAAAGCTTCATCAGGCCAGCAGGTCACCACAAATTGGCCAGGTTATAAGACAGACGGGGAACCAGTCAGTAAGTCCTCTTCAGATTATCACACTAGATCAGTGTTGAGTCTCGGCTAGTGTGGTTGCCAAAATCTTGAATAGATGGGTTAGGGGAGTTTCAAACTGGTTTCGATCGTTTTTTGTTCCTTAATCTTCCACTTCAGGGTGCTTCAATTGATGATTCACCTCGGGTGCCAGTGGTGGATTTTCCCTGGCCATGTGAATGTTGCGACAATTTGGTTGGGGAGAGTGAAGGTGGGTAAGTTTAAGTGGAATCCAGATGATGACTAAACTTCCCTCTGATAATCGTACACCAACACATGTTAGCTCGAGTGACCCAAGACCGTTCTCCACACTCTTGCCAGTTCTACGCCTTCTATTCTGCTAACACTGGGATGCTTGGCGACTTCCACCACCTCGGCTATCAGTCTCTGTGACCGTAGTTGACCGTAGTTGACCGTAGTCTTCAAAACCTCAACATTTTCCAAGTTTATTTTGTGTCCCGTGTCCAGTGCGTGTTCCGCGATTGTCGAGTCTTTCAGTAGCGCTTGATATTCATCTGCGTTTCTCAGCGGCCTGTTTATTTCCCTACTACGCCCTCCGATTCTGATGTGAAGTTCCCTGGCCGTCTGTCCTATGTATACCTTAGTGCAGTCGTTACACTCAATTTTGCAGATACAGTCCCTGGTTCTGTTCGCCCGTAGGCGATCCTTCAATTGCACCAGTGCAGAGAGCAAAGTGGCCCTCTCTGGAAAGCTACTCTTAAGTTAACCGTGTTTAGAATTCTTCGAATAACCTCCGATGTCCCTGGTTTATATGGAATAACAACGATCCCGATCCATTCTCTGTTGGGTTTCGTTATCGGTACCAACACCCTTAGCAAGTGAAGGCTAATCAAGCTGGCTGGATATCCACTACCCACAAGTTTGTTCTTTACTTCAATTTGGGCCGATGTCCAATAAGCTCCTTCTGTGCACAGAGCCCCTACGCGCGTGAACATTGATGAGGCAATACTGGCGAATACCGAATTAGGATGGGCAGACGAGTTCGCGACAATATAATTTCCACAAAGTGATGTACCAAAGAATGAATCAGTTCCTTACAAAAAGTGCCCTTGAATGCTCTTTGTCGATCAGTGACAGAGTTAAAAAGACATCCCTTTCCACTGCTCTGGCGGAAACATGCGGCTATCGACTTTCCAGGGGTTAAAGCACGAGATATTGATGGCCGCCTCTAGAATTCTAAGCAAGTGGGCCATTATATTCTCTTGTTAAGATGCTACCGCCAGGAATTGAACAGATAGGTGTAAAACTCGTTTTAATCCCCTTCACATCGACACTGTACAAACATTGGCGCCAAAAATTTAGTACAATGCTCTTCCATGAATGAAGTTCGGATTGCCGTCGTTCTCAGACTGTTTTAGTTGGGTACTCAGGCGGTTCCCTTCAGGCTTTGAGGCTCTCGTCCAGCTGCAACCGGTACCAGTGTCAACGAGCTCACCATGTTCCGCCAGATTTTTCTCGCCCAGCTCCAAGACTTCGACGTTCTACCGTCTTAATCTCTTGCTGTTCGAGTACGTCACGGTTATCCTTGCTGAGTAGGGCTATCGTGTTACAGGTCTGATTTTTTCAGCGATGCTCCTGCCTAAACAGGCTGCCTTTGTGTTTAATCCGACTACACAGGGTGCAGGCTTGAGTGGGTTTGAACCAAGCCGCTGAGTCTTCAATTCGTAGGCTCCCATGAGTAAACCTTCTTGAAGCCAACGATCCACGGGTCAGACACATTCGGTTTTAGGGGACTAGCCTAGTCCGTGAACGCACAAAGCAAGAGGAATGTTGCTGTGCACAACAGGTTCGTTTTCAGCTGTATCGGGCTCGTGGCCTTTAGAAGTATTCAGGCTGTATTGGTTAGTATGCCGGTGATCACAGTCAATCTTTGGGCAATTGAGGTACGCTAACTTTATGGCTGGTCTTTTCCGGCCAATTTTCTCTCGGGGGAAGTCAGAATCGCTCCATAAAGATGGAACACTGATGCCTGTAGGAGAGACCTTATTGGTACCGTGGTACTACGGCTTCGCCTTCAGACCTCTTCGTGGTATGCTTAATCATACCATGGTGTTTCGCGACTCATCGTTTCTCCGTTTGCCTTGCTGACAAAATCAAACTCGAAGGAACAAATACCCTATCAGCGTATCCCCCCAAGGTCATCGCAGCACAGCGGACCTCTCCTCGATCAATCGTCATACTACCAACAGACTAGGGAAGGACCATAGTTATACTGGGTAAACTGGACTACACTGAGAAAGCCGAGGAACCGTTGAATCCAACAAGTACCTTTCGAGATGTCTTTCCTGAGCAAAATCAAAAATGCGTGAAGGAAACTGCAAGCAGCGCCCGAGAGAACCGGGAGAGATAGAAAATGAAAACAATTGATGACAACATTGCGGAATTCGGTGGCCTATCGAAGTTCCATAAGAGTAGAACTCCACTTCCGCCAGTCATTACGCTACCAGAGACTCCAATCCGTGGAGGACAATAAAGCACGTGATCACCGGGTCACAACGCACCACGCAAGACGCTAGAAAGTTCATTAACAAACTTTAAAATATCAAGACCGCGGTTGCAAGTCGCTACTCGTCGTGGCAGTCGACCACAACCCTTCGAAAGGAACCATAATGGAATACCTTAAAACAATGCGAACACAACAACACCTTTGAAGCCAAAAAGTCTATTCAACCTATTGAACGCGCCGATACTCGAAATGTGATTGGTCAAATTGGTCGTCTGGCGTATGAATCCGTGTCCAAGCCGCAGTGCAGAAACTGGAGCAGGTCCTATTACTAATGATCAGCTCAACTCTGGATTCAATACGTACAAAAAATGAAATTGTTTAGCTGTAACACCGTTTTGGTGCCACCCGAAGGAAGCACGAGGTTGCCCAAACCTAGACNTGGAATAACAGCGATCCCGATCCATTCTCTGTTGGGTTTCGTTATCGGTACCAACACCCTTAGCAAGTGAAGCCTAATCAAGCTGGCTGGATATCCACTACCCACAAGTTTGTTCTTTACTTCAATTTGGGCCGCTGTCCTATCAGCTTCTTCTGTGCAAAACTTGGTGACCTATTAACCTGGCCCGATGAAAGTTTTTTGTCAAAAGCGAAACATCACCCAAACAAAAAAAAAACTTCGCGACAATATAATTTCCACAAAGTGATGTACCAAAGAATGAATCAGTTCCTTACAAAAAGTGCCCTTGAATGCTCTTTGTCGATCAGTGACAGAGTTAAAAAGACATCCCTTTCCACTGCTCTGGCGGAAACATGCGGCTATCGACTTTCCAGGGGTTAAAGCACGAGATATTTATGGCCGCCTCTAGAATTCTAAGCAAGTGCGCCATTATATTCTCTTGTTAAGAAGATGCTACCGCCAGGAATTGAACAGATAAGTGTAAAACTCGTTTTAATCCCCTTCACATCGACACTGTACAAACATTGGCGCCATGAATGAAGTTCGGATTGCCGTCGTTCTCAGACTGTTTTAGTTGGGTACTCAGGCGGTTCCCTTCAGGCTTTGGGGCTCTCGTCCAGCTGCAACCGGTACCAGTGTCAACGAGCTCACCATGTTCCGCCAAATTTTTCTCGCCCAGCTCCAAGACTTCGACGTTCTACCGTCTTAATCTCTTGCTGTTCGAGTACGTCACGGTTATCCTTGCTGAGTAGGGCTTGCTGAGTAGGGCTGTCGTATTACAGGTTCCAAGTTTGATTTGTCCGGCGATGCTCCTACCTAAACAGGCTGCCTTGGTGTTTAATCCGACTACACAGGGTGCAGGCTTGAGTGGGTTTGAACCAAGCCGCTGAGTCTTCAATTCGTAGGCTCCCATGAGTAAACCTTCTTGAAGCCAACGATCCACGGGTCACGGACTAGCCTAGTCCGTGAACGCACAAAGCAAGAGGAATGTTGCTGTGCACAACAGGTTCGTTTTCAGCTGTATCGGGCTCGTGGCCTTTAGAAGTATTCAGGCTGTATTGGTTAGTATGCCGGTGATCACAGTCAATCTTTGGGCAATTGAGGTACGCTAACTTTATGGCTGGTCTTTTCCGGCCAATTTTCTCTCGGGGGAAGTCAGAATCGCTCCATAAAGATGGAACACTGATGCCTGTAGGAGAGACCTTATTGGTACCGTGGTACTACGGCTTCGCCTTCAAACCTCTTCGTGGTATGCTCAATCACACCATGGTGTTTCGCGACTCATCGTTTCTCCGTTTGCCTTGCTGACAAAATCAAACTCGAAGGAACAAATACCCTATCAGCGTATCCCCCCAAGGTCATCACAGCACAGCGGACCTCTCCTCGATCAATCGTCATACTGCCAACAGACTAGGGAAGGACCACAGTTATACTGGGTAAACTGGACTACACTGAAAAAGCCGACGAACCGTTGAATCCAACAAGTACCTTTCGAAATGTCTATCCTGAGCAAAATCAAAAATGCGTGAAGGAAACTGCAAGCAGCGCCCGAGAGAACCGGGATAGAAAATGAAAGCAATTGATGACAACATTGCGGAATTCGGTGGCCTATCGAAGTTCCATAAGAGTAGAACTCCACTTCCGCCAGTCATTACGCTACCAGAGACTCCAATCCGTGGAGGACAATAAAGCACGTGATCACCGGGTCACAACGCACCACGCAAGACGCTAGAAAGTTCATTAACAAACTTTAAAATATCAAGACCGCGGTTGCAAGTCGCTACTCGTCGTGGCAGTCGATCACAACCCTTCGAAAGGAACCATAATGGAATACCTTAAAACAATGCGAACACAACAACACCTTTGAAGCCAAAAAGTCTATTCAACCTATTGAACGCGCCGATACTCGAAATGTGATTGGCCAAATTGGTCGTCTGGCGTATGAATTTCCGATCAGATTACCAAGCAC
>NW_008752020.1:112628-121166 GCF_000715545.1 Opisthorchis viverrini | reverse complement strand
AGCTTGGCGCAGGAATAACGATTAGGTCGAAGCATGGACCGCATTAGCGAGAAAACCTCACCAAAAAGCCTGAATTACCGTACCTCCATTAAGACTGCCAGTAATCCACAGGTGATGAAAATACCGACTGAAGCCACAACATCTGGAGAAGTGCGTATACACAGAAGTTTTGGCGTTTTACTACAGTACTTAAAGTCTGGTGACAGCAAGGACTTGTCGAAGGAAGCCAAAAACGTAAAAGTTTCACTGGGGCCACAAACTTAGCACAGCGGGATACACCAGTCTGGCTAATAGGCCATCACCATCGAAGTAACTTACGAAATTTCTTAGCTCGGGAATTATATCGTCCAGCGGTTTTGCCATTTCCATGCATAGCCGGCATGCCATCCGAAGGAAGCTGTGAGATCGCCCAAAGCAGGGCACGGGGGAGCCAAGATACTGTGGGTGGGTATGAATCACGGACTTTCCGGTCAGTAAGTTCGTGCGTTAATCAACTAACCATCCCGAGCTCTTTTGATTACTACATTATTCGGGAATTATATGCTTTCTGATATTGACTCAGTATGACTTCACTCCCACTTGCCTAGAGTTTCTTGGACGAGGTGAAGTGAGGAGGTTAAGTTCCACACTGAAAACAGTAGTAATGTGAGTAACAAGATCAATCCCAGGGTGTCACAAGTATAAGAAACCTTTGCCTAAAATCAAGTATTGTTCCAATTGGTTTTGAGGAGAAACGTGACTGGATCCAGCTGAACCTCTCGTTTAGGATAGTCCTATTCAATTGAATGTGCAGTGTAAGGCCCCCATGGTTCAGTTTGTAAGATATTCCATATATCACAATAAATTAACTAGACAGATAGCACTACTCATAAGACTGCTGAAGGACTATCAGCAACCTTGTCAGTAGTGTGTCCTAGTCCCACGTGACTCAGTGAGGTCACACAGCGCTCTGTCTGCACAAGGCACAGCTGTATTACCCATTCGTATAGAAACGTTTCTGCATGCACCGAATGTATGGGGCATTTCATCAGCAAACTTGTCACGTTTCGGCATCAAGAAACCACCCGGACTACTGAGGTGGCGGAAAATGAACGCCCATGTTTAGAGTTGTAGTTCTCTGGCACGATTTTCGGTTGTGAATACCGCTATCTTTAGTCATTTTGAAGGATCCCTTAGTACGCAGTATCCGGAAAAGCGACGAATGCAATTAGGTATTTCTGACTTCTCACATTCTCTCACCGACTTTAAGGATCTGGGTACCACAGAAAAAGGACTGGAATGTAAAGTTCAACCACTGGGAAATGTTTTGACCTGAGATGGCGGCGATAAACAAACAGAATCAGTTTCCAGAGGACCAGTGACTTGAAACTAGCCATCGAGGGTTGCTAGCACGGGACACATCAACCCAAGCCAGTGCTTGTACCTTATGGAGCCGAATAGTGGCAGATGGATACGTGAACTTCCCATGGCTGTGACCACAGCATTGTTTTACCACAGACTTGTCGAATATCTGGTCCAATTTGTTTGACAAACCTGATATAATGTTTGCACTACCGTAAACTTCTGCGAACAGGCTAAAAGGTTTCAGGGCTTTGTTCGAACGGTCATACTCGTGTACTATGAGTCAATATCAGTGCACGCTGAGCGATATCTCAAGGTCATCACTTTCCTGTTCAAATGCATTTGTTTGGCGCATGTACCTGCTGGGGATTAATTTATGTATAGCAAACCGGCGAGCCAGTAGTCACGGTCTTTGTGGAGATAAAATGCCTTCAAAACATGGGAAAAACCAGTCGCGGGACCTCACTCCTAGGTTGATGGTCGCTGCAAACGGGGGTCGCACCACGAGAAGAGCATTAAACATGAACTTGAAGACGTTAAAGGGAAGCGTTTTATTCCAGAAGCATAAACCTACTCTGGGTTTTTGCACAGATCAAGGGACCTCGGGATATCTCAACGGTTGAGGCGCGAAGTTACCGACCAAAGAACCCGTAGTTCGAATCCCACCTCAGCACCTAGACTGCTCCTGTCTTGGATCGGGAAACCTGGCGGTATGTAAGCCTTCGTGTGGCATGGCAACTGTGCACCGAAAGGGTGTCACAGCCGAACGATCACTGAAGCATGTGTTGAAGACTGATGTTATGCTGTCAATGATGAATTATCAAGGCTCACCGGGTAAACGAAACACCTCAACGTCATTTAGAATGAACCAAGTAACCTATTCAATTTGTGTTGCAACCATTTGATTCTATTATGGCAATAATTCTTGTAGCAGAATCCCATGAAACGCGAATGAAGGGTAGTCGTCCTCACGTCAAGGCAGTGAACTACACCAACTAAATCAAAAGGCTTTGTTGGGAAGTGGCACATTCAATGATGAAATGAGTAAAAACAGTCGAGTAGATAAAATGTTCCCCCTGGATATTGGACGTGACCACTTTCACTCTTTCAAGGTTGCCCCATGGTGACCAGTCTGCCTGACGGAGGTAGATAGTGTGGAGTCGGGCAGAACAATTAGAAAAGATGCCATGATGAGGTGCCCCTGGTTGCAGTCAGTGTACAACAATTTCCCACATGGGCAGGTAATCGTTACAGATATTTAGAAACATCAACTCTTGGGTAACCAACTCGTGCAATTCCACAAGCACACGCAGTTGGGTCATTCAACTGGCACGCGGAACGGCAGTTCGCACACATCCGACATCCACTTATTCCTATCGTTTTGCAAGATGCGAATGATCATACAAGGATTGTGGTGAACCATAAATCGCTGAGTACCTGATCAACGATCTATCCGTAAAATAATACGAAAACTGTGTCTTGGGGTGCGCGATTTTCAATCCGTTAGAATGCCAGGTGCATAAAAACTGCTGTCACGGAAAGACTGGGCCTTAGCACGGTGTGACGATTTGTACACCTCTATAACCCACTATCTATACTGAGGAGTGTATGCGCAACACTCAGAAAGCCTCGCATTCCAGTCTGGTCAAAGGGTAGAGGTCTGACCAATACAGTCTTCTGATCCCCCAGGTCGGAGGCTGGAACTCGTGACGACTTGCTCCTCAAAATTGCCGACTACTGTGACAGTCTCACGCCAAACACCATTGCCCTGCATGTGCGCTTTTGGGCCAAAAACTTTGGTTGAGGACTCAAGTGGTGAGAAGGCGAATTTACTGACCGGAAGGTCCGTGGTTCCAACCCGACCTCTGCCTTTTGACTACCCATGTCCAGGCTTGGGCAACCTGGCAGCATCTCAGCCCTTGTGCTTCCTTCCGGTGGCATGGCAGTTAGGCACCGAAAGGGTCCTACAGTTGAGTGATTTGTAAAAAATCATCCTCTTATCTAGGCACCCTACTAAAAACCCAGCCCACGTACGACTCTGAATGGCATACTTTACCGGTGCACAAGTTCACCAACTTTGAGTTAAACTCGCAGTTTTAGGGACAAATTGTGACAAGCGCTGCATAAGTTAGTGTTATCTTCCCATTTAACCGGTCTCTCGAGTTGTAAAAAAAAGACAGACACTTCGGCTGAGTGTGTATTAAAAATCCCTGGAAGGAAACACAAAATTTTGAAAACCATCAGCCACATATAAACCAGACATGCTTAGTTTTGGCCAGGTGGGGGTGGTGGGGGTGGGGGCGGAGGAAGATTAGCAGGGGTACTAAGCAACGCGACAGGTGGTGGTGGGGGTGGTGGCGGAGGCGGGGGTGGAGCAGGGAATCCAGCAGAACTGACCGAAGGTGGTGGTGGCGGGGGTGGGGGTGGTAAAAGCCCTCCACCAGTCGCGTCCTTCGACAATGCAGGCGGTGGTGGAGGGGGAGGAGGCATGGACACTGGAACCGAGTCCATGCCGAACATAAAGCCGGGGCCAGGTGGCGGTAGTCCGATTACTTGGGGTGGTGGGGGAGGTGGAGGCGGTGGTGGAGGAGGCAACTGAAGCTGAAGCTGAGCTTGTTGAGCACGGGCTTTTTGCATTTCCAAATCACGCAACATGGCTGCCGAATGCGACTGGCCTTCCAGCTTGTAGGCGAACTGAAATGTCGGAAGAAATTTCACTTATATCAGAAGGGGCGGACGTAAGAGACAACAGAAAAAACACTATAAAAACCAACAGATAGTGTTTTCAGCTGATATGAGCTGATATCCCGAAAACCTTGGCCACATGAGGAATTTATTCTCTACTGAAACATAAGGCAGGTGTACAAGGGTCGGTTAGCAAAGTTTTACCGCAAACAGCTAGCAAAAACCCAAACTCCTGGCCTGTTAACTGCCAGGTCCCTAGATCAGTTAAGTCAGTTTGTCAGCCATAAAAAATATACCAAGGGTACATTAGTTTCAGCTTCGATCGCCGGAAAATGAGTGAGAGATATAGTCAAGCATTGCAGGTGAGACCGAGAGCAGTTAGTTCGGAAACTGTGCAGATACGCACTGAAAGGCGATGGCTTTGAAGCAAGAGATCCACTGACGGTGCCATTGAGTCATTTTGCCAGTGTTATTAGCCACTGCTGGTCGAGCTCCGGGGTCCCAATCCATAGAGGAGGCAACTGTCGAGTATAGGTGTGCCAACCCATGCTATACACCAAGGCGCGCAGAATTCATCCTTATGGCAACGGCGCGCCAGACAATCACAAGAACAGCGCACACTTGTTGTAGACCGTTTTGGTAGCTTGAGCATGATTGTGTGTATTATGGGTCTCACAGGTACCGCACAAAGGCAGTATCATGAATAGTGTTCAACGGCTAGAGGGGAGATATGAAGCAACGTTGAGGAGCGGTCTCAATTATCCCAGGAATTTTAATGTTCACCGAATATTCTCTCGTACTTTCTAATGCGATTGTGCAATCATTAGCCTGACCATCCGACTACCATTCTGTGCAGCCAACGTCCAAGCTTGCCTGAGAACATCATAAACGAGAGATTCAGCTGGGTTCCAGATGGGTCTCTCGAAAGAACCAAATTAGTTTGCAGATGAGTGTATATTCGCTAACGTCCAAGCTTGTTCAAGCTCCACTGAATCAACCACGAGACCCGAGGGAGGAAGAAGGGACCAGTTAGAGCCATCGACCATGCCCAACGGGCTGCCGGTAGTTCTTACGTTAGGAGGAGACAACTGAACCCATAACACACAAGTTATTCGAAGCACACAAACACAGATAGCTTGGTTGGTACAGCAATTTTCATAGAGAATGAACTGTGACACCGTTGCAGGCTTAATACTTGGGAACCTCTAGAGTGTTAGTGAGGGTGATTTGCAAGTGGATATACCAAATGCACATTTATATACTACTACAGTAACTCAGAACTCTAAGTACACAATACAGCTTATATGAAATGACAGCATGTGACGAACAAAGCCAGAGGCTCTCAAATGACAGCTCCCGTTAAACTGTAATGTAATTTCACAGAAGACAAATCAATATGATACAAGGCAATGCGCTGTAGATAAAGCACAAAGTTCGGATAGCAACGGAAACGAACGCACAGCTCGATAACCCATGTCAGAAACACTAATTGGCGGTCGTACTGCGTTGGACACTGACGAGGGCAACCTAAAACTCAGAGGATCAAGCACATACATATGTACGCCGGACAGCACCGTTCTTGGCTGACTAGCCGCCAACCACAACTTAGAAGTTAGGAAGGGAAACAAGACAGGTCCTCGCACAGCATTTTCCAAGTTACTTTTGATGTGGTATTGGAGATGCTAACCGATTTTGCGTCTTTTTTGTCTGGTCTACTGACTGCTGGTGTCACTCAGAAATTGGGACTCCCACACAATGGAGGTGAAAACTACGGCTTTTTCCGGTTATTATGCGGCCTACTGATTGAATGGTTCAGTCTGAATGGGGTGACACACCCAGGTATTGGCATCATGATCAGTAGTATATCCACAAAACACTAGCAAATGTATTTAAATTCGGTAGAGGTTTGGAAAAAACGGTTACTGGATTGCTCGATTCACGTCTTTTTGACGGTGTGTATTTCCTCTCTTTGCGAAGTGTGGAAGCTGACGTTGTTGAAAGGGACTTATGTATAGCACTATCTAAAAAGGATCAACTCGGTACAAAGGCCCCATCAATGAGAAGTAAGCACCTAAAAATAGGACGAATTCCGGCTATTCCAAAGTTCATCTGAGTGAGGAAATAACCAGACGACAGCAGAACTATTTGGATGATCACGGAAGCTGAAATTGAGTCAACCAACACTACAGCGTGGATAGTGAATGTCAAATTACTCCATGTGAAACACCGCCGACACAGGTACAGAAGCTAAGGGGGAACAGTTCAAAACAAGGAGTGTCTCCTAGCCTACCCGAACCTCTCAGATGCCCAGGAAACGAGGAAAAAAGTATCTGTTGGTAACGCAAAAAGACCACAGCACACCTCAAGTAAAGGTGCATAAGGGCGGAAAGGTGAGTTGAACTCATACCAACCGTCAAATGAACTGGAGTAGTTCATGAAATCCACGATTATCCCCTCAAGCTGACCATAGTGGAATACTACGTGGAAATCATTACGCGAACCGTACGACCTGCCTGTGAACAAATACATGCCGCGAACTGAGGTTATCCACCAACCGTAAATATATTCGTATAAGGGCTGAAACTTCCCGACTAATTGCGAAAAGCCTATAGCCAAACAAGAAGCCGTCGACTACCAAAGGTTAGAGCGCGAATTTACTGACCGGAAGGTTCGTGGTTCGAATCCGACCTCTGCCACTCGACTTCCCCTGTCTAGGCTTGGGCGACCTGGCATCCCAGCTCTCGTGCTTCCACCGGGTGGCATGGCAGCTAGGCACCGGAAGGGTGTTACAGCTGAACTATAAATATATAAATATAAAATGGTCACCCACAGTCGGTTGAGGTGGCAATCTGATGTTCAATGCAAGCTCGCCGTGTGTCTACCATATCGTGCCCATTTCTGTGTGATAGATGTGCTCGGTAGAAGGAAAGACGGTAACGGGATGTTACACTGCGAATAGCGACGACAAACAAAGTCAATTTATCCTTGTAGAACGGTTTGGGCTCTTTGGATGGGATCCCAGGCAGCTTGGTCACTAAGAGCTGAAAAATATGGCTCTGAATCGAGGCTAGCGGCGGATATCGCCATCGTGGTCACCTCAGCAAACCAAAAAGCAACCGACAGAAATCTCAACAAAATCCAATGAGACCAAGACGCACCTGTACGGCGTTGCAAGTCACTTCGTAGACATCACTGTACGGATCAAAATACCATGACACACATTGAACGCTTCGGTCAGCTACCCAATCAAATCACGACGAAATACAGAACGCCATGCGGGTGCCTCGATCAATTCGAAGCGCACACCACTAGGTTCAACTACCAGGCTATTTTCATTCCGGTCTACAAAAACCCGTCTTAAAACCCCGAGGGTTCCGTTGTTGAGCCTACAACCGTCGTTGTACAAACCAACTAGAAAACAGGCCAGTACAAGCTACACGTACGGGTCACCAGGTCACCTTTCGCATACACAACTGTTCGGCTTTCCCAGCACGGTGTAAGAATTACGGCTCCTCAGTTAGGTCTGATGACGGCTTCAAACTGCCTCCTTCTTAGCCCTCCTGTCTTATTCAAGCGGGTTTACAACAGATACGGGAGATTCGTTCGGCTACACATGCAGCTCAGCACATATTGCTCATGTTGTTGTGCGCTGTGTGTTGTTCGGTGTGACAAGCCAATCCAGAAGCGGATGCCATTGGGTAGTATAAATCGTAGAACATATGCTCAGGGGGTGTGGTAAGTGCCGCTTGATCAACTGACACGGAAAAGTATTCATGCAAATGGAGTTATTCCGACCAGCAAGGCCTTATGGCACGGAGCGGCTTGCTGCTCTCGAGTCAGTATTTCACGAGCCACCGTAAGGCGACGAATCACAATTGACGCCAACAGTCTCGTTACAACCGTGGTCAAGCTGATCCCCCTGTGGTTACGACACTCACTACGCGCCCCTTTTTTGAAAATGGGCACTATCACCGATTCTCCCCAGTTGTCTGGGACAGACTCCTTTTCCCAAATGCAAGCAAACAAGTCGGACAGGTGCTGACTGAGGACTTCACCCCCGTCTTTGAACAGTGCAGGTGGGAGGTCATCCGGACCGGGAGCTCGGTGGCGCTTGAGAGAACATATGCAGTCGTAAACCTCCGAGGCCGTAGGTGGTTCCACGTTCACCGTCCAGGGTTCTACTTCACCTGTGGGCTGCAGATGAGTGCCGGCTTGTGGTCACGACAGTTGTTGTTCAAAGTATTCAGCCCACCGATCAAGGCGTTCTTCTGTGTTCGAGATGGTCGTTCCATTCTGGTGTTTGATAGTTTCACTCACAGGTGGTTTCCTGGGACCGGTCGCACGGATCAACTGAAATAATCTCCTGGCATTACCTGCTCTGGGCTCACTTTCACTTGACGTCTAATGGCTCTTCGCCTCGGATTATGTTCAGGACCGGCTGGGATATTTTTTCGAGATTTAAGTAGTGCCACCGTTCGGCCTGATATCCAGTGCTTGAGTGCGCCTGGTTGG
>NW_008752020.1:107147-110999 GCF_000715545.1 Opisthorchis viverrini | reverse complement strand
AAATGACTGGCGCTAACAAGACAACCAAAAGAGCTAACTGCTTCAATTTATGTTGCAACCATCTTTGGATCATGCCAGTCGGGAGACAGTTGTGCGAAAAAGCAGTCACAATCGTACTTGGTTAACTGAGCGGTGAATAACAACCACACAACTCATTAGTGTTAAAAATTCACGAGCGAATACAGTAGGGAATCGCATACGCACGTGTCAGATTCGTGCTTACCTGCAGAAAGAACTGTTTCACACTTGGATTCCAATAGGTCCACAACTTTTTCGGATCTTTGTCCACTTCCCGACTGGGGATTTTGAAAGCGATTGTTTCGTACGGCTCAGCAGCAAACAGTAAATACTGCCAACGACGATCGGGCGGTTCGACCCTTTGTTCGTAGGCTGACATGAAACGATGTCTGGGCTGAACACCCACAGAGTCGGCTATTTCTGGATAATCGATTTGGAAAAGCATCGATTGTTGTCCAGTCTCTGGGTCTTTTTGTTTCGTCACCTATCCGTTGACAGACAAAAGAAGGCGTAGATTTTCGGAATAAGTTTATCCCATATTTAAAACAATGATTGTGATTCAAATGTCAACCCTGATAGACTGAGTCCAACCTGTTTAGATTGTGTTTGGGGAAAAATCAGAAAAGAAGTTGAGTGCTCATAAAACTTGGCTTTAATATAGTTGGACAGGTGGGATGTTTTAGAAGTAAGCGATGAGTGGCATCGTCCGATCTTTAAGGAACCAAGTCAACTTTACGGAAGAGCTTCAGAATGTCTATAACCAGGATGTCCGCCTAGAGATACATGTGATCACGTCGACAGAGTCGAAAAAGGTCGGTCCGACCGATGGATCACGAAAATTCCTCACAGGTGGTCATCTTATACAAACTTCTCGTGCTGCAATGGGTAACGCATGGGTGAAGTCTATCGAATGAAAGCAGTTACCTACTGTGGCATGTGCAGAAACAGTACCATGATGCATGTAAAACACACCAATATATTGTCGGGAGTGCGAAAGGATGTGGGAATTTTGGTGGAGATTTCACCCCGTGAGGCTAATCTATGCTGAAAAGCCTAGAAGCACGGTAGGGCTCTTTCACCCTTACTGGGAATCATCGACAGTGCACATATGCCAAAACACCAAGGAGTTCCGAACTCACGACCTCCAGGCGAGTAGTTTGAACACTGGACCGTTCGGCCACGAACAGTTGATTAGGAGTATGAGTACCTCGCACCTAAGCAGGATATAATGCCACTCATCATTCAACCACGGAATCCACACCACGTGCTCACATGTTGACTGGCTCCCGAATAACTCCCATTCTACTCTTCAGGTAAATAATTTTGCAGGACAGTACTGACAAAATGCAGACTCATGTCACTTTTTTTCAGGACTAGCACGGTAAATTATCCTGAAATTATTTATTCTATCTCACTCTGATGATGATTATTCGGACAGCCGTGTCGTCTAAACCCATCTAGTCACGATTTGAAATCGAATAAAAGTAGAAACTTCAATGTTATCACGGGTGACAGACCTTGTAACCTGGCCGTCCAATTTTAATGAACTTTTTCGGTTCTATCTTAATGCGTTCCGGCTGCATAGTCGCCGGAGCTTCTCGAGCCTGTTCAACCGCACGGCGTTGAAGATTGTACTGGTGCTTCTTCCCTGTACAATGGATTTGCAACAAAACAAAGGAAGGAGATCAGGGGTATCCGGAAAGAATGGGTAGACATAAAAAAACAGAAGTTAGATAATGAACGTTACTCAGAAACTCCCTATCGCACTTTGGGACACGCTGCTGTTTGTGGGGAATCTAAAATAAATCAAAACTTATCGGGGTGTGTTAAGTAAACAGGCCTGAACTTTGTTTCAGATTGACTCATGGTGACCACCACAGGCATTAAAACTATTGCTGACACGAAGTAGCCCACACTGAATGTACCTATATACTGCCTGCATAGGATAGTCGTCACAGCAACAAAACCTTGTGTGTGTGGCGCACAACACCAACAGCACCCAAACTATTCGCCCGTCACGAAGAGACTGGACCTTACCGTGGTGTGACGGTTTGCGCACCTCAGCGATCCATTGAGCTATACTGGAGAGTATCCCGCGACACTCACAGAGTCTCTCACACCAGGTTGGTCAATGGTTAGAGGTCTGACGAACACA
The DNA here is from genome assembly GCF_000715545.1 of Opisthorchis viverrini. NCBI lineage: Eukaryota > Metazoa > Platyhelminthes > Trematoda > Opisthorchiida > Opisthorchiidae > Opisthorchis > Opisthorchis viverrini. The sequence continues at coordinate 108,826 of NW_008752020.1, read as the reverse complement.
GTCTCCTGGCCCTCCAGGTTGGGGGTTGGAACATGTGGCGACTTGTTCCGTAGAAATGGTAATGCATTTGCATTTCCCGCCAAACACCGCTGCCTTGCGGTTAGGCTTTTGAGCCAAAGGCTTTGGTTGAGGACCCTAATCGTCCTCCTCCTCCTGTCTAGGTGTGGGCGCCCTGGCAGTATCCCAGCCCACGTACAACCATGAATTGCTACGGCAGTGAAGCATTGGTGTTGAACACTGATGTCATGCTGTCGATGATGATGATGATGACTTCCACGAGTACATCAGAGAAGGTTTCAGCGTGGATACTGGGTGGATCAGGGTAAGAGCTCACTCCGGTGGTGACTGATGGATGAAGGTAGAAGAGATTGAGCTCAGGGGTCACGTGGACACTGACAAATCAGAACACCACATGACGGACCCACCAGTAGAACCGCCCTGTTGGTCGGTGTCGCTGCCAGCAAGCATATGACCACACGCACATCACCACTCTGCGCACAACTACTAACGGACTTATACGCCTCGCTCCGTTTTCCAAAGACGTGCTGTTGATGTCACCTCGATTGGCAATGAGACGTTTGCAACCAAGTTGAATAGCCCAGCGAACGAAGCAACGACCAAAGTAGACTAGTACCAAATGACCTGAAGTTAACCACTTGGAGATTCCGTAAAAATTCCCTTTAGGATAGCTTACTTGCATGGACAGACAGAAGGAGGATTTTCACAAGACGGACGACATAATGTGCGATCCAGTGAATAATGACAACAAACACACATTGATACTTAGGTTAAGTAAGTCAAGAAGAATTTCGTGACCTCTGTTGAACTCCATTTGACTCTATTCACCTCGTTTTTCGGTGGTCCAGATTAGTGTAAGCAGACCTGAACTGTACACAGTACATGTCCTGAACAAACTTGCTAGTTTGCTTCTGCGACAGAACCCTTTGTGAATCGAACCATCAGATTTCTACAGAGTTCACACTAATTCAAATTTCTGAAATATATTGTGAAATGCCAAAGTCCTTCAAATAGCAGCTGCGTCGGGAGAGTGCACTCGGCGGGCTAACTTTACGCGGCACTCACTAGTTCATTTGCCCCCATAAAATCAACAGATAGGGTCAAAATGGAATTGTGTGAAAACTTCGCTATGACGTCATTTTTCGAAGAAAGGGAGGGTGAAGATACAAGAGAGAAATGTGTTCGTTCCATTGGCCTATTTTCGGAGATCTGATCTAATAAAGAAAACAAGTAGTCTGAAGGATCTGGTATTTATCTGACGGCCCATAAAACGAGTGTGTTATTCTTCCATAAGTGCAAAAGACCAAGAAAGTGTTTCTGTCTGGGTCACTCTTTGTAGATACGATTCTCACTGTATAAACATCTAATAAAACCAAAACGGCTTCATTTTAGGAGGTAATTTCTGCTTGAAAATTTCTTCTAAGGGGAGCGTCGGGGGATGGTGGTGAATGATACATTGGCAACAGCTTTTAGTGGGAAAATCCCACGACGAAGATTATCATCTGCGTGTTATTCCACTGAGGAAACAAACAACTTACCGAGCGATCATTACGCCCGAAACTCCGGAGCATTCCTTGTGGGTCATATAGTCTTCCAATGAAAGAATATCACCGTTTCCTGGAAGGACGAAACGGACAAGCGAATGGTGAAAGCAAAAACGA
>NW_008752020.1:100423-103814 GCF_000715545.1 Opisthorchis viverrini | reverse complement strand
CACATGTTCCAACCCCCAACCTGGAGGGCCAGGAGACTGTGTTCGTCAGACCTCTAACCATTGACCAACCTGGTATGAGAGACTCTGAGTGTCGCGGGACACTCTCCAGTATACTTCAGTGGGTCTCCGAGGTACACAAACCGCCACACCACGGTAAGGTACAGTCGCTTCGTGAAGGAGTTGGTGAATGAAGAGCTGAAAGGGCGAGTAGTACTCCCTGGCTGCTCAGGCCGAAGAAGGTGGCTGGTTGGTTGAGGTACCCTAACTTGAGTCTTTAAGTCTGACCCACAAAGCGGTGGGAGAGCGCACGGTTTTGTTCGGAGACTCTTCCCCTAATGCTGGACTCAAAAGTTTGAGCTGCGAGGCAGCGGTTGTTAGAGTTTCATTAAAGGACCCTTCCCTGAGGCAGTGATTGAACAGTCTGACTCACTTGGTTGCAGGTGAATGGCCTGGCCCGAGGACGCTAGGAGTAAGGCATAACTCTTAATGCGGCTGCGCACAGCAGATGCCTATTCAGAAATAACAGTATCTTCGGTCTTGAAAGTAATTCGACCGTAGTGAGCAATTTCTCGGCGATCAGAGTCAACACGAAACGCTTAGGTGCTGTCGGTGCTACTCGCCTTCCAGGATGGGGACCGCGTGACCCTCACTGTGCCTGGTTGGAGACACTACAACCGATGTGAGTGGCGTTCTTGCTGTCAGTTTCTATCCAGATTGCCTGAGTGAATGTCTGGAGGCGTAGGCACCTCGGAATGATTGTGTTAAGCTAGCACTAAGTCCCTCCCCCGTTCACCTTTACTCTTTTCTTTACAATAAGGCTTTCAAATAAGTCATAGTTGTACGGCAGTGAAGCATGGGTGTTGATGATGATGATGACGAACTTGTCCTTCCTTTGGGGACATCGCCGCTTCCACAAATATGGACATACTGGTCGTCTGAAGGAAACACCTTACTGCCTTCCAACTCCTATTGCGGAAGAAAGTACTTTGTCCTCAGGCCGCCTTATAGTACTAATTCTCGCAGTACGGAGACTCGCCGTTCTCCATTGGGTTGCTCCCCGCTGATCTCTCTGGCATTGTTGAACCTTCAGAAACCGAGTTCCGGCCAACACAGCCCGCAACACTGAAGCCCGATCACCACAAGGTGATAGCTTTAGGTCGGCAGCAACGCTTAAAGGACAACACTTATCTTCGTCCCTGAACCACCACGCCTTTTATGAAGGCTGTTTATTTCGAGAAACTGAGCGAATATTCCAAAGGAATCATACATAATGGGTTCGGGAGCGTCAGACGAAGACGCCCTTGAAAAACCAACTGAGACATTACCTCTTGAGATTCCGTAGTGAAACGGCACGTGAATGCGACTATGGGCAATGATAAAGGATCGTACCTGGTAAACATGTTCTAGGCTGCTCTACATAAAAGTGGTCAAAAACCATAGCAAACGAGAACGGTGCCTCACCGCTGACAAAATAATGTCACGAAGGGAGTGGATGCTACCGTGGCGCAACGGTTTGAATACATGAATAACCCACTGACCCATGCTAGCAGATACTCGGACTGCATCTGAGATACTTTCACCTGGTCGGTCAGTGGCATTTTTCACTTTACTTAGCCTTACACCGAATTTCTCTTGGATAAATTTCAGTAGGCTCCAAAAATATTCTGGATCGCTGATGCACATGCAGCACGATCGGCAGGAAGGCCTGAGCACTATGCTATGCAGTGCTGTTTGCCCCCACAGAAAATCTACAGGCAATGTAGTAGAACGTAGGTCTTCAGTTGTTCTCCGGTGCAACACTGTCATTCTGAACACGCTCGTTCAGCGGGGACCGATCGCCACTTGAAAGTTGCACGAGGGCTGGAATACTGCCAGATTGCCCAAGCCTGGACAGGGGAAGTCGAGAGGCAGGGATCGGGTTGGAACCACGGACCTTCCGGTCAGTAAATTCGCGCTCTAACCACTTGGACCATCCCGCCCCTCAGAACATGCTCATGATGAATAAATTTGCCTTTCCAGGATTGGTTTCCAGTCCAAGAAGCGAAGTGTACTGGCCGATACGATCGACAATAGACTATATTTCTGGAGGATCTTTACTCAGGACGACGATTTCTAGGTCCGTGATCTACGTGGTTTATTGGCACTCAGCATGAAGCACTGCGGGTGTACGATCTTACCCAACAAACCACAAAGTTAGAAAGCATCGACGGAAGTGTGACGTCTTGCGAAACACCGGAGTTTTTAAACAATGCCATAGTCTCCATCCCATTCACTCGGACGCTGAGTAGTGAGGTCTGGTGAGATTCAGCAGCTTATCTGGCACGCCATCAATTTTTCAGAGACCAAATGGTGGAGTCAAATAGTGCGCTGAAGTCAATGAAGCAGACAGTAGCTGGCTGCCGAAACTTGCAGCCATGTTTCAAAATAACGTGAACCCCTTAGTGCAGAGAAGTCTCTTTGATTCGGTCTGAGGAGATACTCTCTCTAATAATGTGATCACCTCGGCCAATCCACAATGTTCATGAGTGTCGCAGATGGTGTACGCGTCACGAAGAGACAAGATCTTACCATGGTACTACGATTTGTGCCTCCGCGTCCCACTGAGCTATAATGGGGTGTGTCCGCGCGATAGTCGCCGTCTCTTATACCTGGTTGGTGAATGGTAATACACGTGCACTTCCAGCCAAACACCGCTACGTTGTGGTTAGGCTTTTGAGCCAAAGGCTTTGGGTGAGGACTCTAATCGTCCTCCTGTCCAGATGTGGGTGCCCTGACAGCCCACGTACAACCATGACACTTACAACTGACAATACTCTCATGCTATATCGGCCGTCGAGTGGTGCCATCAACCTTACTCGCTACATACAGGAGAGCGGGTAAGCAAGTCGGGCTACCGCTGGCACCCCTCTAATTTCTCTTTCACACACATTTTTGGCAACTATAAAAATTTCATCGATTGCGCTGAGCATCAATGTGAGTGGCCATACGTCTCAATTGCTCGAATGACTATGGTAGATACAGGCCAATAACAAGTTGGTGTTGCCTTTAACATAAAACCAATCTGCATAACCTGTGATACAACGGGATTGTTTTCAAACTGCTATACAGGCTGTCATGAGGAGCGTGGCATCCGGCGTCCATGTAGCTGTGGTGAAAGAGTCAGTTTACGGACCATAAGGTCAGTGGCTCGAACCCTACCTCAGCATCTCGACTGCTCCTGTCTGGATTTGGGCAACCAGACAATATCGTAGCCCTCGTGTCTTCTTCTGTTGGCGTGGCAGCTAGGCACGGAAAGGGTGCTACAGTTGGACGATTTAGAAATTTTCGTCATGCCATCCCCACCCAAGCATCTATCTCGTTCCACCCAGCATAACGTTTAACTTCATGTTGG
>NW_008752020.1:85888-98688 GCF_000715545.1 Opisthorchis viverrini | reverse complement strand
CACAACCCTTACAACTGACAATACTCTCATGCTATAGCGGCCGTCGAGCCATCACATCAACCTTACTCGCTACATACAGGAGAGCGGGTAAGCAAGTCGGGCTACCGCTGGCACCCCTCTAATTTCTCTTTCACTTTTTTGCAAGGCAACTATAAAAATTTCATCGATTGCGCTGAGCATCAATGTGAGTGGCCATACGTCTCAATTGCCCGAATGACTATGGTAGATACAGGCCAATAACAAGTTGGTGTTGCCTTTAACATAAAACCAATCTGCATAACCTGTGATACAACGGGATTGTTTTCAAACTGCTATACAGGCTGTCATGAGGAGCGTGGCATCCGGCGTCCATGTAGCTGTGGTGAAAGAGTCAGTTTACGGACCATAAGGTCAGTGGCTCGAACCCTACCTCAGCATCTCGACTGCTCCTGTCTGGATTTGGGCAACCAGACAATATCGTAGCCCTCGTGTCTTCTTCTGTTGGCGTGGCAGCTAGGCACGGAAAGGGTGCTACAGTTGGACGATTTAGAAATTTTCGTCATGCCATCCCCACCCAAGCATCTATCTCGTTCCACCCAGCATAACGTTTAACTTCATGTTGGCTAGGCCAGGCTTCAGTTACAGTAAGTGCTTCGGAATCATTTGCTAATACGCCTAAGTCAGCTAAGTACTCTTGACATAACATACATTGGATTGTTTCCACTTCCTTACGACCACTGATTTATGTTGAACACAAAGGCCATGAGCGTTACACCTGACGGTACGAGCACCCTTTTGTATTAGTGGGAAAATATTCTTGAACTTTCCCGGAATAACTGGGGGCGTTGACATAATGTTCAGTGCGTACGCAGGATAAACGCAAAGCATCAGCTGTGAGCGGATTTCGGTGATTTAGTTAGCAGAGAACAGTAAGGAGGCCGGTTGAGCACATCCGCCGCACCGGCTTCAGCTCGACGGTCACCAGTGACGATTTGGTTCGTCTAATATTTAGGCAACTCATGTTATTCTCTCCATCTTCCATGACGGCAGGAAGCGAATTTCAGGCGGTGATGATCCTCTGTGTAGTCCCTATGTAGCTTACGGACCATGAAGTGGTCTTACCCACTGACCATCGTTACGTACTAATATATCCTTAAGTAGTCCGGCGTAGGTGCTATCACGAAGGATACAAAAAATAATCGGATATTCCTGATCCTGTGGTCCATCTTGTGCTTACAAACAACACCCATTAATCACATGAACCGCACGAAAGAGCCGTTACCATACACTAAAAACAGGAAAATATGGTGCAACGGGTAGCAGAAAGCAGCCGGAGCAATCACGAGAATATTTAATACTTACCTTGTGTGTGGGCCAGGTAACTGCCCTCATTATTATGCAATGTCAAACATAGTTTGCACTCATAAGTCCCAAGATGGTTTTTCATAAAATAGGGATCCTTGTTCAGATCGATGGTATCCAGAGCCAGTTGTCGGAGGCGTTCTCGTCTATCTCTGTTGGCCTCCGCATCTGAAGCGACCCCTCCAGACCCAGTTTTTCCTCCAGCACGATGCTGAAAGTCCATGGTTTGAGTGAGCAACGGTCCGAGAACACATGTGCGCCAAACATAAGGACCCGTTTTGTGGGGTGCTCAGTATTCGCACAATGGAGTGGAATTTTCGAAAGCCATGACGTGTCCCTGATAGGTTAGAGCAATCGAAAAATGGAGAACCGAGTACCAGCCTAAATTTTTGAGCCCCATTTAGCCATCCCGGGGAAATTGTTCCACCAGACTTATCCGCCGGAAATATGATTGCTTCAGTGAGTGAGTTGCAAAAAAGGAAATGGATTAGAATGGTTTGAAGTTTGAGAAAATGCACAACAAAATGCAACATTTTGGTTCAAAAAGTTTCACTTCAGTCATGAAGATTTTGCAGCTGAGAGCGTTGTGCGGCTAATGGGCCCCCTCACGGAGTCACGCATGGATAGACAGGATCGAGACTTCCACCAGAGCTTCACAGGTGGCTGTTCATGCGTCTGTGCGGCTTTGTTACCCTCTTCACCAAACAAGGAGTCACCAACCCGACCAACAACTACCCTGAATTAATGTCATTCCAAAATACTTGTTGCAGTCCATTTTCATCTTCCGGTTGCCTCCAAGCCACTAAGTGCTTCAGTGTACCGACAAAGTTCCCGGCGGTCCAGCTGTTCTACTGGCTGCTTTCAGTAGCTGATTCTCAAGGGCATACCAAAAACCTCTCTCAAACCATGGCTTGAGTGGAGGAAAACTTCACACAGTTTCCTGCATTTTCCGGTAGTTTTTCGGACTCTAAAATAGTGTCAGCCTATGAAAGCCCACTATGGTTGCGCAATTCATATTTTTGGGACCGCACGGACTCAGTCTGACATGTATACGAAGACAGTGGAAGATTGCTAGGAGAACTACGATTATGCATATTCTTAATCATCTCTCTTGAGAATGCCTTCAAAGATAACTTGGACAATAATTGCCCCGTTTCTGCCCGTTTAAACTTTAAACGAGGCAGCCGCTCGCAACTTTTGTAAGAAAATATGTTTTATCGTCGCAAGATGCTTCTCGCCAAACAAGAGCGAGGCTCCGGAATTCATCACACACATTAAGTTTGCTGGGTATTTTGTGACTGACGCACATATTGTATCGAGGGTCCGGCAAGGATCTTCCCCCACTGATGTAGTGACTCCACTTCTGTGACATTCTGCCGCCCACAGCACAACCACCCAGTAAGCAAGATTTTCCAGGCTCTACGCCAGCGCACGTCAGACATGCGAAAAATCGGAGGAGTTTGTTGACAGTGGAACCCAAAAAATAGTCGTTTCAGTTACGTTTTTCCCTTCGCCTAAAAGTGCCTCCGCTCCTACGTTTCCTAGGCGCCGTTAAAGATCGTGCTACGCACGGTAGGAGCCACTGTGGTAAGTTTTGTCCCAACGTTTGACAACTACTCAGCAGATGCAGACCGTGCACCTTACTTGCGACGGATGGCATGGAGATCGGGCATTGTTCATGTATTTGTTAATCGTAAGTATTTCGCATCCTTGCGCATACAGTTGAGCTTGTTCAGAGATGTGAGGGGTGCGCGATACCCATTAGGGCATACACACCAAATAGGGTAGCATAACAGGCGTGGGCCGCCGAGGCTGTATTCGGAAACGACATAACACAGTTTTATTTCCGCGTGCCCCGTGCCATTAGGAACTACGCACATTTCAGTAAAACCTCGTCAATTTCGCAGACTTTTTTTAACCGTAGCCGACATTCATTCCACTGTATGGCGCGTTTTGTTGACGCATCCGACTAGGTAGACATCTACTACATGGCGACCCCGTAGATATTGACGTCATCTGGAAACCTTTCAGTGAACTACCCCTTACTCTACATTGCACATAGGTGCCCCATAATCCCATATCACTCGAACGTGGATCATTCTTGCAAAGCGGTGGTTCGGCATCTTGGGAACGTGACCAACGCCTATCCTGCACGAGAATATTTAATACTTACCTTGTGTGTGGGCCAGGTAACTGCCCTCATTATTATGCAATGTCAAGCATAGTTTGCATTCATAAGTCCCAAGATGGTTTTTCATAAAATAGGGATCCTTGTTCAGATCGATGGTATCCAGAGCCAGCTGTCGGAGGCGTTCCCGTCTATCTCTGTTGGCCTCCGCATCTGAAGCGACCCCTCCAGACCCAGTTTTTCCTCCAGCACGATGCTGAAAGTCCATGGTTGGAGTGAGCAACGGTCCGAGAACGGAAATAAGCGAGTGGAGTGAAAGGAGGCCTTTGATTGGTTGAATTGCACCCGGATGTTACTTTTGAACAAAGGATGCTCACGGATGGCGTTTGGTATTCGCACAATAGAATGAAATTTTCGAAAGCCATGACGTGTCCCTGATAGGTTAGAGCAATCGAAAAATGGAGAACCGAGTACCAGCCTAAATTTTTGAGCCCCATTTAGCCATCCCGGGGAAATTGTTCCACCAGACTTATCCGCCGGAAATATGATTGCTTCAGTGAGTGAATCTCAGCAGCACTGGTCAGCCTTATTAAACCTTTCGGACACAGCCTAAGCAACAACGCATGTGGATATGACAATGAAGGGGAATCATATACTGGCCATATTTTATTACAATATCATTTACAAATTGTTCCACCAGACTTATCCGCCGGAAATATTATTGCTTCAGTGAGTTGGTTGCAAAAAAGGAAATGGATTAGAATGGCTTCACGTTTGAGAAAATGCACACCAAAATGCAAAATTTTGGCTCAGAAAGTTTTACTTCGGTCATGAAAGAGCATTGTACGGCTAATGGGCCTCCTCACGGAGTCACGCATGGATAGACAGGATCGAGACTCTCACCGAAGCTTCACAGGTGGCTGTTCATGCGTTTGTGCGGCTTTGTTACTCTCTTCACCAAACAAGGAGTCAGCTACCCGACCAGCAACTACCCTGAATTACTGTCATTCCAAAATACCAGTTGCAGTCCATTTTCATCTTCCGGTTGCCTACAAGCCTCTAAGCGCTTCAGTGTACCGACAAAGTTCCCGGCGGTCCAGCTGTTCTACTGGCTGCTTTCAGTAGCTGATTCTCAAGGGCATACCAAAAACCTCTCTCAAACCATGGCTTGAGTGGAGGATCACACAATTTCTTGCCATTTGGGGTAGTTTTTCGGACTCTAAAATCTTGGGAAATGCTCATGATTTTCCTAAAATAGTGTCATCCTAAGAAATGCTCACTCTGGGTGCGCAATTCATATTTTTGGACCGCATGGACTCAGTCTGACATGTATACGAAGACAGTGGAAGATTGCTAGGAGAACTACGATTATGCATGTTATTCTCATTCATCTCTCTTGAAAATGCCTTCAATGATAACATGGACCATAATTGCCCCGTTTCTTCCCGTTTAAACTCTAAACGAGGCAGCCGCTCGCGAACTTTTGTAAGAAAATATATTTTATCGTCGCAAGATGCTTCTCGCCAAACAAGAGCGGGGCTCCGGAATTCATCACACTCGGTAAGTTTGCTGGGTATTTTGTGACTGACGCACATATTGTATCGAGGGTCCGGCAAGGATCTTCCCCCACTGATGTAGTGACTCCACTTCTGTGACATTCTGCCGCCCACAGCACAACCACCCAGTAAGCAAGATTTTGCAGGCTCTACGCCAGCGCACGTCAGACATGCGAAAACTCGGAGTTTGTTGACAGTGGAACCCAAAATCAGTCGCCTTTGTTAAGTTTTTCCCCGCGCCTAAAAGTGTCTCCGCTCCTACGCTTCCTAGGCGCCGTTAAAGATCGTGATACGCACGGTAGGAGCTACTGTGGGTAAGTTCTTTTCCAGCGTTTGACGACTACTCAGCAGATGCAGACCGTGCACCTTACTTGCGACGGATGGTATGGAGATCGGGCACTGTTCATGTATTTGTTAGTCGTAAGTATTTCGCATCTTTGCGCATATAGTTGAGCTTGTTCAGAGATGTGACGGGTGCGCGATACTCCATTAGGGCATACACACTAAATAGGGTAACATAACAGACGTCGGCAGCCGAGGCTGTATTCGGGAACGACATAATACAGTTTTATTTCCGCGTGCCCCGTGCCATTGAGAACTACGCACATTTCAGTAAAACCTCGTCACTTCCGCAGAATTTTTCTAACCGTAGCCGACATTCATTCCACCGTATGGCCCGTTTTGATGACGCATCCGACTAGGTAGACATTTACTAAATGGCAACCCTGTAGATTTTGACGTCATTTGGAAACCTTTCAGTGAACTACTCCTTACTCTACATTACACATAGTTGCCCCATAATACCATATCACTCGAACTGGGTCATTCCTTGCAAAGCGGTGGTTCGGCATCTTGGGAACGTGACGAACACCTATCCTGGGAACGCAAACAGGTGTCTGAAAAGGCCTGCGTGCTACATCGATAACCTGGGACATGCCTTCCACAGGGTCTGCTCGTACATTGATGCGCCCTTGCGCGAGTATAAAATGCCCACCAATTATCACTTTGGCCGACGATCACTTCTGAAGAGGACAGCTATGCTCCTTGTGTATCGCCAACCAGGTTATCTGGCAAATTAACTTGCGCATGCCGAAACCGAAGTAACGTCACACTGACTGCTGCAAGGTAGGAGAAAATTGCTTATTACAGTTAGTTTTTGGTCAGCACAGGCAATTTTCCTAGATAGTTGAATCGACAGTTAGTGCCTTCATGAGCGCCTTCCGTCAATCCATTTCGCTCCCTTGCTTACACCTGCTATCGATATTCAGAGGCCACCTGCCCTACAGTAAGCTGAATGTTCACAGAAACCTTGTCTAGGACATCTGCCATCTCAGCAGCACTGGTCAGCCTTATTAAAACTTTCGGGCACAGCCTAAGCGACAACGCATGTAGATATGACAATGAGGGGAAATCATATATTGACCATATTTTATTACAATATCATTTCTCTTTCCGACGGAATCCAGCTTCTTAATGTTGTGCGATCTGACACCTCACCAAATTGGGGTCGGCGCACGTGGAGAACGCCGTATTATCGTCCAGGCCCTCGCGCATGAACGAGAATGATGAACATTCACGGAGATACTCGCAGTAATACTGCACACTGTATCAAGTTATATTGGTTTATTATACTCGACGCAAGCCAAGCTCCAAAATGACTGAGTTATGTTGAAATTCTTTTAACCAGCCAGTAGAGCGTGCCCAAGTTCACCAACCCGGGCGGGAATTGCACTGTAAATTTTGTGACAGTCAGCTCGGGCTTTGTGAAAACCAGACATCCTTCAAATATTCAGCGGTTTGTCCTGTGCTTTATTTCGTAGACTGGTAGTTACGTACTTATCGGTGGCGTTTGCTGACCTAGCACGTTTGCTCACTTGATCGAACAGCTGTGAGCAACATCTGATTGAAAAATGCGGCAGGGCTAGAAAAAAGCCCTACGATGTTCTCAGATTTGAGCAACCCATATTCTCGGCCAAGTCAACTCCGGTTCGCCTCTACTAGTTGCTATATGTTCATAATAAACCCATAAAAATTTCTTTCCAACCAACGACTGTGCACGTGGATCCCTGCGCCTTGATTTGTTAGGACGGCCAGATTAAAACCTTCTTTATATACCACTGAGATTTCGTTTTATCCCTGTTGCAACCAACGGACCGGCAGCGCTCTTTTTCCGATGGTTCATCCGCACTATAACCGATCTTCAACCTGTTTCCTTTTCATTATTCTATGGGGCTTTCTCATTCGGTTACTTAGTCTATTTAATCGCGATAGAATATGTTTCATCAATACTTAACTACCTATCTATCCCACAGACACAACAAATGTCTTCACTTACAATCACTTCAATTTGCTGCAAGCATTTTTCAATTATTCCCTCCAATACCGCAATGCTCGGCTCTTTTCCTACGGATTCCTCTGCTTCACTGTTTCTTCAAAGTAGCGACAGTTAGTACCATGACTCACCTGCCTCCCTTCATCGCTCGCAATACCATCTTTTATTCGCTCTACTCTTAACTGATCACCATTGGACTCTCTGCACAAGTGCAAATAATCTCATGGAGGCCTGATGGATCAATAGCACAAAACGTCTACCCTAGAGGCACTGAGATTTGTGTGACCTTTTGCCACAAAGTTTGCTTGGATGGCGTGCCCATCCCTGACACATTCCTCGCCCCAGTTGTGTGGACTCAGCACCACTCTCGTCCGCGCGCGCGGAGTCTACCTAAAAAACGACACAAATGTTTACTCACACTCGCAATATCCACGTGTGGAATCAACTCTTGGTCTTAATTAAAAGGCTCAAAAACCTCCCTCCAAACTTCATTAACTTTCTGGAACTGGCTTTATAAGCAGACGCTTTACACCAATTTTCCTACAAGCATATCGTTTTTCCCCCTCCTACACTATCTCTTCAGATCCTGACCCAAAATTGTTTGTCTGAATTACGATCTGAGCATAGGACACAGAACGGACCCTCACTATTGCAGCCGGTTTTTCGAGCCCCCTAAATGCATATATTCTACATGGAGATTTTCTTACACCCTATTTCTATCTGCGGCAATTTCATATTTGTTACGTGTTCACTTGTCCACCCAAGTGGCTGTGGTATTCTTTTTTGGTTCACACGCGTGGCCCACGTAAGGTTATCTTCACTCTACTGTATATAGCATCGTAGGAAGTTATTTATAATCACTATTCAATCTGGTGAGGGATGGTCGTCTTAATCATTCTCAGCAACTTGCTGCAAATTAGCTAGCAGGCACGATAACTAACGATCCATTTTCGCAAGCAATCGGCTTACTTTTCCTGCATATGTTCACTGGACACGTAAAACATACTGTGGCTTGGTGGCCGCTAACTTTCATCTCTTGTTGCATGTAAGAGTAATAGAGGCTCTATATTATAGTCGGATTCGTCCGCGTAAAATGCCGCTCTGTGGTGTTGCCCAAAAACAAGCGCGTATATTTGCCACACATCCAGTTGCGAGGTAGTTGCCCGTCGCGGGGGGAAGTAGGCCTTGCGTTTGATTCAGGAAATCCGGTAAAAAACTTACGTTGTTGGTTGACCCCTGTGGCTGCTCTTAGTGTGAAATGTGATAGAGGTCTGGAATATAGGCAGATAAAATCTAGCCTTCTTTCCATTAGGAATTCATGGGGTAACCTGGAGATGTTCTTGCGATTCTTTTGACTTCCATCCACGTGGGAAGACTCGCCATCTTCGTCTTAGCCGGAGCGGCTCTACAACAAACCCACTTCGTCAGCCAAGCGTGACATGAACACGCTTTACCTCGTGCTCCTGCGCTGGACACATACAAATTAAACATAAAGACCTTGCTAGTCCGTATCCACAACTGACGCTTATTGACTCTTTTCCATGCACAATTTGGTATTTGGAGCTGACTGCCGTTTCTCGTCGGCTAACCAACCACGAGCCCACCTTCAGCGCCTGTTACACAGTTATGTCCTGTTCAGCGCATGTGACGGATTCGCCTTGTCTTATTCGTTGATTTTGTCCCAGGTTTCACTCCGTTCATTGTCTGTTTGTTGCTCCCTCGCGCAGTTGCCGGTCATTGATCGAAATTGCTGTCACCTTCCGGCTGAACCACTTTGTATTGTCCTAAGGCCCATCCTGCTCCACGTTCTATGGCTAGACTTCTTGGCATGGTGCCACGTCGGCCAACACCCCTTCTCATGGAAATCACGTGACCATCCACTTGCTATGCCTCACGTACGCCTCGATCTTCTGTTATAGCGGCTTTCAAAGCTCCCCATGATCACTGTATACTCCGCCCATTTCCAATCGGACCTTCACCCAAGCCTAAATTCCCAGTGGTCACACATCAACTTCCTTCTGCCCGTATGGACCTCATCGGACAAATAAAAATCCCGCTACCCACAGAATTGCGCGTCACTAGTCCAGCCACCTCAGCATGACGCCCGGTACGGGGCTGTACGGAACCCGAAGTATGTCAGTGCATTGTTAGCGCGGCGTTGCCACATCCATACTGATGTTAAATATGCAGTTATTACCTTCACTCTGTGATAGTTTCGCCCTCGTTTTCTCGGAACCCCAGCCGTAAATACAAACAAAATATTTGCCTGGACACCCCGCTTCTGTAACGAGTTCGTTCTACTCCACCTAACTCCTTCCTTGGATTAGACTACTTGAACTACACGATTCGAAATCGGTTTGTTTTTCAATCGTGCAAATTTGTGAAAGAATTTTTTCGTTGTTCAATCTATGCACAGAGTACACACGAGTAATTGTTGAATTTTATTACGCTTACAAAACATTTGAGAGATAACCCTTGATATTTTGCGCACACTCCCTATTTTACATCTAGTCCTAAAGATGACATCAATTTATACCGACTACCCTCTGCAGCCATTGATAGACCACAACAGATGTGGGTGAAATGGCTCCCCGTCGAACGTCAAACGCGGTGTGCAATGCCACACCTGCAAGGTCTGGTGGTACTGCAAATGCAAGGGTTTACAGCACGACCAGATAAGCTGATTAGCTAACTCTCCTGACCTGACTCCAGCTGCCTCTACGTTAAGGGTGCAATGCATACGGCAGCCAAGAAGAGAGCCCCCTAAAACGGTACTCAATCCCCACCGCAGAATCGGAAAGACCGATGTGAGTCCTCCGCTTTGATCGGGATACTTGAAGCGCAATTGGAGCGTCTTTCGAAGGCTCTGGAGGATTCAGACATAAAGAGTGCAGTGACTTGGACTAAAGTTGATAAGGAAATTTCTTTGCTGAACGAGTACCTCGCGCAATCCATACGGGTCCTCTGTCTGCGAAGTAATTCATGCAACTCTAACGTGGCTATACTGACCGTCACAGCGTCTCTAGTGGACAGGCGCTTAAGAGAGAACAGATTGACAATTTGGGGGTCACTCTCCGGAAAAATCACGCCAGTGCAGCTGGCACAATCGATCATTGTTAGTGTCCTCACCAAGCCTGATCAATGGCTCCACGCAGAATGGTTATGCCGGAAGGGAAGCAAGAAAAATCTTGGCGTTCTGGTCACCCTTTTCTCTCCATCTGCAGTGCAGAAGATCTTGGGGCGGGCTGACAGCATTCAAAAGACCAATCCAATAATCAGGTGCCTATCTGAGGATCGCCCGCTAGGCGCGCGAAAGTTTGGTCACAGCACATCAGGAGTAGAGGCACGGAACAGTCTCCCGCTGGGCACCAATTCAGCCGGCCCCAAACTCATGGCCAAGCCGATTGTGCTCCCGAAAGCAGGCCGACGGAACCAGCTGCGTCTCTTGACATCAGTTTTTATTTGTCCACCACGGGCCTCTCGCCAACCAAAGGCGGTGATGCCCTGGGGAAGACAAACCTCACATGCAAACAGCGCCGAAACTACGTGGAGCTATCAACGTTTATCTCCGTAGCAGACAACACAGGTGCGGTCATGCACTCCTCAACAAAGCCACAGCCTCTGAGCTGGGCTGAGTCGGATCCGCGGGGACAAACAGCGAGGCCAACTTCCAGCTCCATTCCGTCAAAAACGACCCCTCTGCTCGTGGACAGAACCATCGCCCAGGACCCCGACAACCAAACCATTAACGTGACTACAGCCAACCGGAAAATCCTTTGTAGATCTAGTTGGCCACGCTGATTGCCCGCAGATCGGGTGTCAACACAAACACGAAAGAAAAGCGACTGCAGCCAAACAAGCTACATAAGATTCGCCAGATTAGAAAACTGCTGGGCGGCGGCACCAAGAAGTAATGGTTTTGGTGGTGCTCCTGGTAGCACTCATAAGAGACTAGTTTTCGCGGAGGACTGCATCTTGAAGCCAGCCAGCAGTTTTCTAATCTGGCGAATCTTATGTAGCTTGTTTGGCTGCAGTCGCTTTTCTTTCGTGTTTGTGTTGACACCCGATCTGCGGGCAATCAGCGTGGCCAACTAGATCTACAAAGGATTTTCCGGTTGGCTGTAGTCACGTTAATGGTTTGGTTGTCGGGGTCCTGGGCGATGGTTCTGTCCACGAGCAGAGGGGTCGTTTTTGACGGAATGGAGCTGGAAGTTGGCCTCGCTGTTTGTCCCCGCGGATCCGACTCAGCCCAGCTCAGAGGCTGTGGCTTTGTTGAGGAGTGCATGACCGCACCTGTGTTGTCTGCTACGGAGATAAACGTTGATAGCTCCACGTAGTTTCGGCGCTGTTTGCATGTGAGGTTTGTCTTCCCCAGGGCATCACCGCCTTTGGTTGGCGAGAGGCCCGTGGTGGACAAATAAAAACTGATGTCAAGAGACGCAGCTGGTTCCGTCGGCCTGCTTTCGGGAGCACAATCGGCTTGGCCATGAGTTTGGGGCCGGCTGAATTGGTGCCCAGCGGGAGACTGTTCCGTGCCTCTACTCCTGATGTGCTGTGACCAAACTTTCGCGCGCCTAGCGGGCGATCCTCAGATAGGCACCTGATTATTGGATTGGTCTTTTGAATGCTGTCAGCCCGCCCCAAGATCTTCTGCACTGCAGATGGAGAGAAAAGGGTGACCAGAACGCCAAGATTTTTCTTGCTTCCCTTCCGGCATAACCATTCTGCGTGGAGCCATTGATCAGGCTTGGTGAGGACACTAACAATGATCGATTGTGCCAGCTGCACTGGCGTGATTTTTCCGGAGAGTGACCCCCAAATTGTCAATCTGTTCTCTCTTAAGCGCCTGTCCACTAGAGACGCTGTGACGGTCAGTATAGCCACGTTAGAGTTGCATGAATTACTTCGCAGACAGAGGACCCGTATGGATTGCGCGAGGTACTCGTTCAGCAAAGAAATTTCCTTATCAACTTTAGTCCAAGTCACTGCACTCTTTATGTCTGAATCCTCCAGAGCCTTCGAAAGACGCTCCAATTGCGCTTCAAGTATCCCGATCAAAGCGGAGGACTCACATCGGTCTTTCCGATTCTGCGGTGGGGATTGAGTACCGTTTTAGGGGGCTCTCTTCTTGGCTGTCGTATGCATTGCACCCTTAACTTAGAGGCAGCTGGAGCAAACAAACGGGTCAGGAGAGTTAGCCAATCGGCTTATCTGGCCGTCCTGTAAACACGTGCATTTAAAGTGCCACCATGCCTTGCAGGCGTGGCATTGCATACCGCGTTTTACGTTCCACGGGCAGCCATTTCGCCCACATCTTTTGTGGTCTATCAATGACTGCAGAGGACAACCGGTATAAACTGATGTCATGTTTAAGACTAGATGCGAAATAGGAAGTGTGCGCAAAATAACAAAGGTTATCTCTCAAATGTTTTGTTAGAGCAAT
>NW_008752020.1:70811-85190 GCF_000715545.1 Opisthorchis viverrini | reverse complement strand
GTTCTTGCAAGTCCGTGTCTACTTTTCGCGGACGACTTGAAATCCCGGACTTCCAATGCCAGTGCCTTCCAAATGGATGTAGACGCTGCCAAACAGTGGTCGTTGGGCTAGCACCTTCCTCTGAATGATGAAAAGCGCGTCCATATGTCGTTTGGAGGAGACTCAGCGAATGCATTTGTTATGCATGGTGAGAAAGGACCAGAAAGCATCATGAGGATAGACACCAAATAGGGTTTGGGTATTTGGGTTTCCTCAAACCCGTCCTGCTCATTGCATCATGAGAAATCGGCCCAAAAAGCACTCGGTATTCTACGGATGATCCGACGCACCTTCTCCCGCATGGACTTCCAAATACTCTATGTGGTTTACGTCAGACCGTTCTTGGAATACGCCAACCAAGTTGCCCACTCAGGACACATGAAAAAGACGTCACCCCCATTTGAGCGTGTTCAGCGAGCCGCTACGAGAATGATTGCCGGCCTCAAATCCGTGGACTACGAAACGCGTCTCGCGATGCTTGATCGCGTTCCCCTGGAGTACCATCGCCTCCGAAGAGACATTCTTATTTATGCCCTATTTGAACGAAGCTTGGCCAACAGATTTTTCACCGCTGGCCAAGAAAACACACGTTGGGGACACAGTAGGGAGATTTTCAAGCTCAGAGCGCACACATTAATTAGACGAAATTTCTTCTCACTTAGGGTAGTAGCTGCGTGGAATGACCTTCCTCCAACGGTTGTCCACGCTTCTTCTAGAACCCAGTTTAATGCACTATTAGACATTTATTTATGCGAAGCATACTGCCCCGCTCAGAATATAAAGAGCAGTGCTACACCCTTTTTTATTTGTGCCTTTCAGACGAGCGATAGTGGCTGACCGACAAGACCAAACCGACCCGGGAATCTTGCGCAAAATCCTCGATCCTGTTTATCAATCCTTGATCCGTGATTCAGGCGCCCTGTCAGCCTGTCTCCTCCACAAACTCAATGGTTCCCTTTGCAGTTCACGTTTCGCACTATACGTTAGCACTGCCTCGAATGCTCGACTCCAATAGTGACACCAGTGTTTCTATCCAGTTTCACTGAACACCATGCTTTTAGTGGGCCGCAATTTATCCATTTGCAAATTTCTCTAACTCATTCGATTTGCTTAGGCTTTTCGTTGCCCTGGCATTTAACTCAACTTCCCATAGTTATGCATCTTCAGCAGTGTTTTTCAGTTTTGATGAGAACTGGCCAGCAGGATTTCTCCAGATTCGTTGGCTTTGTTTTCTACTTTACGCAAGTTAGAGTTTCCTATTTCGTGCTAGGCAGAATCTCTTGGTGTTGTCTTTCCCCGGCTGTTTTTCCAGTCATTTTCGAATTGCAGTGGCCTGCTATTCCTCCGACTTTCTGAATTCTATAAAATATGGGGAAACCTCAACGGCTGGTGTACTTCGCCTTTATCGTCCGACACATTTTGATTGTGTAAATTCACGCATGGCCTCGTCGTTGTCCGATATTTCCCGCCATTTTTGTGACTATCAAGCTTGTGCGCATTCCTGAGCACCCATAACTAGCGGCAGTCATGTCTTCATTCTGACGGTGTCATTATGACCATGCCTGAGAATGTGACACCCACCTGCTTGGGATAAACATAAGTAGTAACATTATGTTAAGTTGGAAACACGAATTTCCGTATTTGATGCCACTGATAGCCTATTCAACAGCTCTTTGCGTGTAAACCGTATTCACCGAGCAGGACCTATACGGTTTTCTTCCATGCGTATTAGTACATGAGTTTTTTGTACAAATTCGGTCTTGCAAGAGCTGCTTCGTAAAGCAGCACCCTAGGTGTTCGTCCATACACACGAATCCTGTAATCTGTATAAAAACAACTGAGCCCAATTTCACCATCCTCACCAAGAAGGATCAGACACATATTAGGAGAAAGGGTCATATTTTACACGATATTCCCATAGACGACTCAGCACACGTATCCAGCGAACACTTTGAACAATAAGGAACGCATAGTGAACTGTTTGTTTCACATGTTTCAGCAAGAATGTTATATTTATCAATAATATTTTCTATTCGGGCAAACGAAAATGTATCCCATCTTACAGCGTAAAGTTGCGTTTTTCTGGTACAAAAATTTTTTCTGGTCTTTGAGACCGTGATAACTGAGAGAGACCACCTTCGTGAAAGATAAAACTCTCACGTTCTGTTCACATTCATAACATGCCTTCATCGTTTTTCAGTAGCAGTGGCAGGTTTTTGCAGTCTTCGCAGTGGCTTCCGGCAAGCGTAAAAAAGAGCGTCTGGTCAAGGGGGATATTGGTATTGGCTGTCACTTGGTGTTGGAAACAGGAGCACACTGTTGGCAAGCTGTCTTCTACACTATTCACATTCACAACATGCCTTCATCAGTTTTCAGTAGCAGCGGCAGATTTTTGCAGTCTTTGCAGTGGCTTCCGGCAAGCGTTAAAAAAGAAGTAAAACAACCGGTACAACCTGTGATGGCCAAGACTCCGATGATTTCAGTCCAATAGTCCCAGAAAGAGACAAGGAATATGTAAACTGAAGTGAGTCGTGAAGATACTGTCATACTGAACGAACCCTTTTCTCCTTGACATGCTCATTAATCGTAGTGATTGGCTTTAAGCCTACGGCATCCTATTGAAGAGTTACACTGTCCACAACTTTTACACTGGGGTCAGGTGCACAAGATAACACTTTTGCAGTAAAGACATGGCCATTGGTCCCAACTTTTCAAGCTTTTGAACTTGGTTGAACTCTGCGTGTGACTAATAACAGAGATCAGCACCCTATATACACTGTACTCTCATCTCCCGCAGTAAAAGAAGTGCCGATACGGCCCTATACTCAGAGTGAACAATCGTCTCTTTCGAATTCAAGCCTACCGAAGTTCGCAATGCAGTACTCGCCAATTGGTTCAAACGACTGATCATTTTTCTCTATTGGCGCCTGATTCAGCGAGCTCATGTAGTTTGAAATAACACGAGAATACCGGACTTTGTGAGTTTGTTTATTCCACTCTGGCGCAAGTCGACCCGGGAGTGGTGAATGAAAGCCACTTTACTCGTATGTTCAACTGCTGATTCAGGCTATTGCTTCCTCATCCAAGCAAAGATTGATGCTTTCTGGAATAAAGACGTACGTAAGCACTAATTTTCCATATTGAAAACTGATTGAGAATGGTTTGGAGAATTTCACTCTACACATTTTATCACTGAATATTTACTTCATTCGCGTCCCTCGCTCTAGCACTGAAAGGAAGAAGGATGCATCTTGACATCTGAACCTAGCTTATGGTCCCAAGCTCATCAACCAAGGGTTCGAGTAGGAACGACAAGTTGAGGGGGACATTCGACATCCGCCATCAGCGACCAGCCACAGAAAGTAATCAAGTACAGTACAGTACAGATTTTTGGACAGAAGAAGTTCTAATGTGTCCAACAAAAATAATCGAAAGCTTGTGCGCACTAAAGCCGAGGAAGGATGTCATCAGACTGGGGCTCAGCCTAATGACAGGACTGGTAGTGTGCTGAAATATCGGCAGCTTGGGTGAGTTTATACGTTGCCGATCAGATGGCTGTTGATATGCTCGCCGATATTGGCAACTGGCTTGCAAACGTTTCGTCGCGATACGAGGAGATCATCAGTGGGCAGTTGGGTTCCCGCCCACGTTTTCAAGCCAATTGTCAAGCGCGAACGGGTCAACAGCCACCTAATCAACAACCAATAAATGACAGGTCTCGCAATTCGATACTTCTGAATTGTAGCCTCTTGCAATGTGGTTTTTGACCATCACGGTCGTTTTAAACAAGTCGGTTGTATTTCGGCATGTTGCAACAGTTACCCACGTTCATCCCACATTCCGAGATGACACAGTCTTTCAGAGGATCTTCGCCAACCCAGGCACTTATGCCGTTGGCTTTGACGTTACCGAGTCAGTGCTTGCTGATACCTCATTAGCACCAGCACCGAAGAGGTTCGACTTTCGGAGAAAAATGAACCTTTGGAGTTCAAGCAAAAGGTTTGGTTACCCCTGAGATCCCCTAGGATCTACAGTTCCTATAGGTCAGTTCACCAGCCTGCCAGTTTGGCCGTCCATTGTGAGCAAGAATCCTGCTTTACTGGGTATGCTATTGGCGGACACAATCTCTGATCAGGATAGTCTATATTTGATCGACGCCAACGCGAATTCCAACCGAGGGCTACACAGTAACCAGACAAGTTCAGGCATGTCAACCACGACGGACATTTCATAAAATTGAAGGGAAGAATGGCCTATGGCTGTCAGCTACCGCCGTTTGGCCCTGCCTTCACCAACACCCGGGTGCAGCGAAGTCGGACTGCGCGAGTGATTTAACTTGTTGTTCTGATAGTTAGTCCGAGATTTTCCTATACTGTTGTTCTCTGCACCAGTGTGGATCATTTTGCACATTCACCAATTTAACGATATCAGGTTGACTGCGTCGCACAAGTATACACCTTTTGTGAAAAGAAAAAAACCCTGGAGTATCGTTGTCTCTGAGGTGACCTAATTCTTACCTACGCCCTGTTCAAATAGGGTTTTTCCAACAGGTTTTTTACCCTGGACTCACTAAACACATGATATGGACATGGTGAAAACTTTTACGCTCACGGCGCACTCTTTCATTGGGTGAAATTTTTCTCATTTTGGGCACTTTAAGCGTGAAGTAACCTTCCTCCGGCGATTCTGTATGCCTTTGCAAGAAGCCAGTTCAAAACATCATTAAATTGTCTACGCAAATTCTCGCGCTAGCAAGCTTACCGTCTCACTCTGAGAACTTAACGAACAGTGTTGCACCCTTTTTCGCTAACGCCTTAATAATAATGGTGATGTTTATTCCCCACTAGTGAGTGGCATACTGTGGGACATGCTCACGCAGTTACATTCAGAATAGAGCATGACAGTGAGCATTTGCGTGGATTGCGCGGAAAAGGACAACGTCATAAATAATATGCAATATCCGATTTAAACTTGACCGCGCCTAAACCGGAATGGGAAATGAGACACAGCTACCAGGAGTATATCTTAATTTGGGGGAGAACATCTCAAGCTGAGACAAGATCGGCTCGTTGAGGTTTGAAGGTGGCGGGCAAAAACAGAACAACAGAGGGTGGGAAAGAGTTATCCCGCATGGTACAATATAAGAAAACTTCAACTTCGAACAGTGAATTTAGCGCCGTAGTTGGATTGTCACGATCTGAGCGCTCAATGTGAACTATAGTCTGAAACCACCGATGAGACCTATTCGGTCTTGGACTGTTGGCCTGGGACATGAGGACCGAAAGCGGGGAAAGCGAAGTGGAAGAATCAGTAATACGGATACATGGTTGTAGGAATTCCATAGTTGTGAAAATTTAGAGACTCACTGGTATCATTGCTGAAGTAGAGTGTAGAGCAAAGTTATCGGTAGGGGAATTCGGTGGTAACACACAGAATGGAACGCGAACTGCACAGAAAATGATTTGCTTCGTGACCAGCATAGAGTAAAAGTCAATGAGAATTTATTATACAAAACGGAAGGTTCAACGTGTTACCACAAAATGTGGGGTCGGTAATTCAACGATGAACGTGCTAAGGCCCGCCCTAGTGGGATTGAGGTACACTACTGTTCAGCTGCTTGTCACCAAGTGGATAGCTGTTCAGACTAACAGCCACTGGGTTCCAGGTGAGACATTGACTTCGCGTGAAATGCAAACTGCTGATGACTTCCAACATAGGCAAACAGCTGTAGAGTATTTTCGACTTTCTAGAGAACATTGCGTTCACTTACGGGACAGCCAAAAATGTGCTCCCTGTCACCTTATACGTACCCAGAAACGTTTAGGTATGACCACCAGAGAGGCACGGTAACTGTGGTTGGATCATATATGAGGAAGGAATTTGGCCTCAAAAGAAAGAGGCGTGGCGGGTTGAATACTGTCTTAGATTTGTGGAGATATTTTCTGCAATTTTTTAACACTTTGGCGAGTTAAATACGTTTGTATTACACAAATAACCCCAGGAGAGCACCATCTAGATTTTAGCAACCCAGTTTTGATTCTATAGACTTCGATGGCCATCAATCTTTTGAAATTAGGAGGCGAGTGTCATTTTGTGTCTTATCGCGGAACATAACGGCGGATGTTTTAGCTGTGGTATCTTGCCTTGACCCAACTTGAAGTGGATAGTATTTATATTTTCAGAATCATCTGACTACCCACTGAGATCAGGATATTACTGAATTTAAGCCAATCTTCATACGTCGGATAAAAACGTGTCCTGCTTTTTATCCATGAGCTGCCGAAAGACACTTCCACTAAATGGATCAGGTAAGATGTGGGTTTCATACCGTGTAACCAAGTAACCGCTGATGAGGCACATGAGTAAAATGTATCTTCGTAACTCCACTTTGAGTCTATCGGAAAGTGGATAGTATTACGGAATTCGTGAAACTGTATTGTAGCGTTCGCTTGCGTTTGAGTGATATTCAATGAATATTCAGGAACGTTTGGGAAGACGCGTTCAAAAAGAAGACGGATATGGGAGTTTTCGTTCCTGCTAAATAGTCTTTAACTGTTCAGTTGGCGCCTTTTTCTAATAAACAGCTCTGCAGCGAAGGTTCTCTTCCTTTCATTTGGGGCCATGACCAGGACTAGGATGAAGAACTCATGGCCAAAAGTCTTTGTGAATAGGAGTGTTCGGACCTTCTCGGAGGACTTTGAAGAGTTTGTGTAGGCTGCTTAGCTTGAGGCTGACCGAGGAAATTTGGCGGCGCTGGAATCCCACTTCAGGGTGCCGGCAGGAGGCGGCCCTGGATGCAGCCAGAAGGGGCCCTCGGAAGATGAGCTGAGCTTCCGCATAGAAAGCACTCGCAGCGGAGCTCTGCACACCGGCCGATCGCCAGGAGACTGAGGCGGTTTAAGACGGCCAGGATGCAACCGGGGGTCGACCCGACCGTTTTCTCAGCCGGCCTGTAGCAGTCGCTGGATCGGGCCTTGCCAAGACGGGATCGCGTTGCACCAGCAGTCGCTGCATTACCACTTCATCCCAGGTGTACGGTCCGCACTTTGTGCCAGTTGCGATTGGCGAGAGCGACTGGCCGGCTGATTGTGGAGCACCTGGTTCATCCGGCAGAGGTGCCATTTGCCACATTGCAGTCGCAGGAGAACAGGGATGATACAGCAACGGAGGACCTGCGGGCAAAATTGTATCAACTCGCCAAGCGTATTGCTGCCGTGAAGACGGAAATGCGGAGGCATGCTTGAACGTGCAGATTCTACAAGTTTGGTGTGCCTGACCACTGCAAGGATCCGTGCTCTCATGCCCAACCCCTTGTACACAGTAAGACTTTGGAGCACCGCCCCTCTTCACAGGGGGATTGCGATTTGCGCAATGACACAGGCTACCATACAGACCCTTATTGAGGTAGAAGCAGTGAGGAAGCTGCGCTTGGCTGACACAGGACCAGGAGTATCGCTGAAGTGAATAGGGAACCAAGCTTAATGGAAAAGGTGTTATCTAGTCGTGGGAGCAGCGGGGGGATACCGACTGAAAATTGATGTATCGTCAATATGCTCAATTCACCCAGGCGACGATTTCGTATAGCACGCTTTCCAGATTTTCAGACAGAGCAGACAATATTCAGAGCAGATTCTCTCAACAGCAGATATTCCGTGGTTGACTTAAAGCCTGGAAAACTGGTGACAAATTATGGTTGCCTAAGCATTGCCGTCAGTGAGCTGCATGTTTGAAACCTTCGTTTTGAAACTTGCCGTCGGTACGGTCCGTGATCGGGGAATACTCGAAGCTGCGATAGGGATCCTTTCAGTTTTTGCCCAAGGATTGAACTCGAAACTCTCCTCTCATCAGAATTCTTCTAACCTTACGACCTCCATGCGTTGCCGCCTCATCTACGGGAGGATGTCCATGACCAAATTTAAGAGATGTTAGAAATGGCATAAATGATTACGCGAATAGTGCATCTACGGTTGCACTTGTGAGGAAGGCGAACGGAAAACACAGGTTTTGCGTGGATTTCCGGTGCTTGAATGAGCTGACCGTAAGTCGGGTTGCAGCTGCGCCTTTGGTTGCAGAGATTTTCGGTTCCCTTCAGCACTTTCGATACTTTACTGTGTTTGAAATAAGCATGTCCGTTTTCCAGAAGGCGTATATTTGGATTCGGTATAGAATGACTGTTAAACGCCCAGAAAAACTAAAAAAAACTTGCTTCACTATCCCTCTGAGTGGTTTCACTAGTGGGCGATCGGATTTCTAGGGCAAACCTTTTACGTCGCTGACAACTTGAACGCATGGTACAGGGACCTACAAATTCCCTTACCAGCGGCTAGTGACTACGGTTACTCTCCCCCACTCAACGGCCAATCGTCCGCGCCACAAGTATGATGGATAGGTGCGCAAACATGCGGCCAAATTTTGTGGGCTCAAACAACCTGAAATCTCGCGCTTATGCATACGTTGCTGTGTGTCAGAAAATAGGGGCATATTCAAGCTTCGCCGTGGTTAGTGCTTGGACAGGGAATTCGGATCATGAGATGTGCACATGAATGCGTGCTGCCTGGATGGATAATGCATTTACATATGCGTAGATAGTATGGACCTAGCTCGAGAATACCGATGGAATCAAATAAGCGAATGAGGCCACTCAAAAATAACGGCAAGTAAGAAACAAGTTTATCGGCAGGGATGGTTAATGACCGGGGGAATCCACCGATGGTTCGTGAAGCAAAAGAGCAGGCACGGTGGACTAAACGGATTACCTCCAAAATGAAGTCACAACAGAGTTGCCATGTTCCGCAGTGCGAGTGGATGGATAAGCTCTTCACACGGGATGCCATGCAGTTGGTATTTCAGTGGAGGTAAAGAACCATCTCTGTTTAGAAATGAGAGTATCTTGGTGTGCATGAGACACCAACCGCTCAGTGCCTACCATCTGGATGGCTGACGGATATATCATTTTCGGGGAGAGACTAATTACTTCGTAGACTTTTTTGCACGCCGTCCAACCTGTCAAACAATCCTAAGTATCCACACAGGACATGGAGAATATCTCCCCCTGATTCAGACTGGGTTAGGTGTTGTTAGGTTGTACAGTAGCCCAAAGGGACAAAACTATGCCACGGAGGACTCCAGTTACCGTCTGGGTGAATTGAGAACGCGAAAACAATGGTAACCTTTTCCGCGGTCTTTAAAAGGTTACTGCTTCGAGGGATAGAGCAGTCACAGGATGTGGTACGTCAACGTTGTTTTCCTGTGTACATGACGAAAGGAACCTCAGGGCACATTCTACTTCGGGGCAGAGAAAGGAAACCCACCATCAAAGTTCAAAGGCTCATTAGTTAAGAATCTCAAGATGGGTACCGCCGTGGCCAGAAATTCTCTAAAATAGCGCGCACATAAACGTAAAAGTACAAAATATTGAAATCTGATTGCTGACATCCAGTTACGCTAACGATGTTTGCAAACGGAAGACTCTTCAAACATAAGATCAGGTGCGTCCGCCTCAACGCATATTTCTGCGATTGTCTAAGTCTTTTCTCTGGAGAAGAGAAGATGGGCCCAAGCTGGCAGGAGTCGGAAGTCGTACAATCACACACGTATGGGAGAAGAATCTCCACTAAACTCTACGCCCGTATTTGAGCCATGGCGAGCTTGTGGTATTCAACACCCTGCAATTCTTGTCAAGCAAGAATTGGTGAGAGCCTTGCTAAAGATGACATCGACCTTCGAGTGCCCGGCTTGCAACTCACGGTCTCAGTATCAAGAGCACCAGGAATGCATCGCTATCCGATCACATGTACAAAGAAGTGACAAGAAAAGAAGAGCGAGAGCATTCTTTGTATTAAATTTAATGTGGGGTCTACTGGATTGCAAAAAAGGGTACTTTTTTCTAAGCGCATGCTTGCTGGCTTTGTGAGCGTTTTATGAGCTTGCCCATGCTGGACCGTTCATTTAGGAAAATAAGGGATGAAATCGATGTATGATTTCTACTACAAACCTAGTTGAGTTAGTCTGCGGTCAATAATACCGCGTGGAAGTAATTGCACTAAAGTGATATCAGGGGTCCGTTCAGGAGATCTGCCGCTTTCAAGTGGGCATTTGCGGTTATTTATGGCGTTTCTATCTTTCTAGTTGCGGTATTTAGCTATTTCTAGCTAGACAATACAAGGTCATTCCAAGTAACCGGCAGTACTAAATGAAAAAGCTCAATGCAGAAACGTCACCAAAAACAAAAGGTAGTGTAGTCATAAGAACAACAGTTGGTGTAAAAATGAGGTTGATATGGGTGATAACACCAAGGCCATTCGCAACCGGCATTCGGCTAATACTGGGTCACGACTGGCTGTTGGTTCCAGACTGTCGACCAATCAGATCTCGGCAAGCCTCCCGAATTCCTGGCCAGTTGCGCGTCGGATAGTCTTCTCGGCCGTAGATCACCCGACTGCGAGCTGTTAAACGGGATACGTGTGGAGTTCCGCCTAACAGTCCTTGACACACACAAGGAACAGACGTGATCTAAGTACCAAGCTTCAAGAGACTTGGCTTGGAGCTAGTTTTTGTTGCTTGAGCCACCATCGTTACTACATCAAACCTGCTCTTGGTTAAAAAGTCCCTTCATCAATTAGTGTTTAATCCACATATCCAAAGTAACCTTGAAGTCAGGGGTGAAAGTCCGTGATCCAAAGTTTTAAAGACGTTCATCTGGTTTCTCAAAAAATCGAATTCATGTTTTTACAAATGTTTAAAACTCAAAAAGTGATTAAGATCGACTGGGTAGTCTTCGTTGCAAAGAGGTTTTGCAAACAGCTGGTATATTTCTTGCTCTGCAATTTCCACGTTTGACACAAAATCTTCTCCAGGCCAACTGAATAAATTACCCGGTCGGTCGGGTTTAAAGTCTGTCAGAGAACCAATCCGTGGGATTTTTAATGACTAACCAACTTGATCAGTGCTTGTTAGTTTGCTTTTTAGTGGGTGTGCTAACACCCAAATAAGACTGATTAGGAAGATTGTTTTCTTGCTGAATCCGGATTTCACAGCCTTGTTTTCCCGGTTAAGAACATCTAAATAGAATCTTCCTCGTAGGGGTTTTTCACAGATTTCGCTGGTATTTGCGCGTCGAGTGATGCCAGGTTAATCGGAATTGGGGATTCGGAGTGGGTGGCCAAGTGAATCCTACTGTGCTTAGATTTGGTAATTTTAGAACCAGACCACTTTACCGAGAAATGCACACCACCTCGATTACCAGTTGTACACCCTAACCACCATCACCACCACATGAGCTGGCAGGAATCCTAAAACCACACCTAAAATTCATAAGACTTTGCTTAAACAGTAACTGGGTTTCAGTTACAGCTGAACAGAGAGCAAGGTAGCCTTGATGTCAAATCGATGTCTCTAGAGCGGACGCTCTGGAAGTAGCAGAAAGGCTGTTTCTGACAGGCATCACTTCACGAGCGAGAGCCATTATCCGTTGACGAAGTATCTGAAGGCATAAAAGTATGGTTAAACCACGGTCACTTTGTTTTTGATTCAATTATCTGTCTTCAAAAACAAAGTCTATCTCGAATATCCTCAACCTCGACCAACATGCACACGGAGAACTCTGAATGGAAAGCTTAAGACGCATTGGAGTCTCTACCGAGGGTTTTTTGGTGCTACGTAGACGCGTCCACTGTAATGAAGCGCAACAAGTTTAATAAGTTTTCCCAAAAGCCTAATAGTTTGTCCCCCTTATTAAATTTGGAACGGAGCTAGAATCCACATCGGGTAGACTTCACTTCACTGACTAATTGAGAGTGCTGAGAAATTCAACACGATTGTCTATCGGAAATCAGCAGATAGTTGTGCGCTTTTAAACTACTCTTCAGCACACCCGAAAGCAGTTTGTTCCAGTACAGTCTCAACAATGTTCAGAAGAGTAAGAGCATTGTGCGCAGAGGATGTCGATCGGGGGCTACACACAGTGAGCTTACTGAAGTGGCAATTAGGACGGGTATTGGTTCCAACACCAATACATAACAAGAAGTGGATTGGAATAGCAGTCATGCCCTAAAAAACAAGGACCTGTGAAGCCATTAGAAGGGTTTTGAATACGGTCAACATTTGGGTAGCAACCAAGAAGGGAAAGACTTTACGCCCGGTGTTGGTGCAGTTGAGGGATAGCCTCCTGGTTGGTAGGACGGGGAACTGCGCATACAAAGTAAAATGTAACGACTACATGAAGGTTAACGCTTGTATTGTAGTTACGAACGCACGCAGTCAAATGTGAACATATGTTTGCTATTTGATGTTGTTTCTCTTGAAAAAAGTAACATCAGCCGTCTTGGCACAGTCAAGACTTGTACGCAACGAGCAAGATCTAAAAAGAGTCTCAGGTCTGTTCCCAGTAACTGAACGAACAGCATTCCTGTGTTGCATAGCATTTACCGAGAAAGGCACTGCAGTAGTCGGAATGAACTCGTTAAAATTTTTCAGAAAAAGTTCGATGCACTCTAGTGAAAAAGTGCAAGCAAGCGTGTGTTGTTAACTAAAAGGGGCGTTAATTTCTAAGATCCAAGTGTTGGAACGTTGACGTTGGCTTGTGAAACAAAGAATGTTTCAGACATGATACACTTATCATAAGGTTGTTGAAAATTCTTCGACAACCGACAACCGGTTTCGCCATTCTTAGGTTTCATCGGGTAATCGCAGTTCCTGGATTTCAGATTGGTTTGCAAATGAGTGTATATTTGCCAATTTCGTGCAATTTGGTCTCAAGTAGAACATAAGGTTGACGGAAACTCGTGGATTGCGCCTACATGATAAGCCCCGAGAAAGGCGAAACCGGTTGGCGGCTTTCGAGGAGTTTTCAACAACCTTATGAGTAGTGCATTACAAATAAACATGTATCGTGATAGCTCGAATATCGTAGCAGCTCAAACATGAGGCGGCCTGGTGCAGCACATTCACTTGCCTGGAAACATCACAAACGAGAGATTCAGCTGGGTTCCGGGTGACTCTCTCGAAAAACCAAATTAGTTTGCAAATGAGTGTATTTCGCTATACAAGTGGAATTCAAGAAAATTTGGATGGAGGACAGTGATAATCATAAATAAAGATGAAGTAGGTAACAGATTGAGGGGAAAATACAAGACCTTAGTTGAGGAAGCTTGGCTGAACAGGGTCCGTCCAGATTATGGGAAGCCATCCCGAGTAATGAAACCAGCAGTGAGAGTCAAAAATAGTACAACAAAATGGGAAACATCAGCACCGAATATAGCTGGATTTAAGATGCCTGGATAGACGTTACTCGGAGGTAGAGTGCTTACGTTACTCAGAAAATTGTGGATATACGCTCTTGTTGGAGGTATGCTTGTTAAATAATCAACCTACTTTTGCATCGCAGCAGCTCAGCGTGGTAAGTGCCCAGAGAGTATGGGGGAACCAATGTGGATGATCGAGTAGCCACTTGATCACCGCTCAGTCGGCTGGAGCGCAATGTAATTCACGTGACAAGCAATTATGGTAAATGTTTAGTCGAAATTTCGTCCCGTCAGTGAAGCCGACAGGCACTGTACGGCTATTTTATCCTTACTGGGAACCGCCAGCAGTTCAAATCCTACAAAACTCCAGTAGGAAGTCTCAAACCCACGACCAGCCGACTAGTTGTTTGGACATTCAAAAATTCGGCCAGAGGTAGCTAATGAGCGATGTGATTAGCTCTCACTTGGACAGCACCACTCATCGTTCACACACGGAGACCACATCAAGTTTCCATGTATAGACAGGTTCCTCGAGTGACAACTTCTCCATTAGCAAATGACCGCGAGAATTAGTTTCCCCGATAGTAGGCTGAGTGGCCTTATATTCTGTCTAGGCACAAGTCATGCAAATGCGTGTAAAGGACGAATTTCTTGCAATTTGTATTCAAGTAGAACATAAGGTTGACGAAGACTCGGAGACTGCGCCTACCTGATGAACCATAAGTAGAAGGGAGAAACCGGTCGCGGGCTGTAGAAGAGTTTTCAGCAACAGCATGAGTAGTTTCCTTTAAGTTTAAAACTTCAGCCACTTAGCTGACTTCAGAAACGGAATCTCAGTATCAGGTCTGCACAAGTGTTGGACTTCATCTAAAGTTGCAGGTGATAAAAACGAGATTGGATTGGTCAAGGCTTAAAAACGAGATGTTTCAAGTAATTAGAGCGCGAATTTACTGACCCGAAGGTTTGTGGTTCGAACGCGACCTCTGCCTCTCGACTTCCCCTGTCTAGGCTTGGGCAACGTGGAGCTATCCCAACTCTCGTGCTCCCCTCGGATGGCATGGCGGCTGGGCACCGAAAAGGTGTGAAAGCTGAACAATTT
>NW_008752020.1:65558-70064 GCF_000715545.1 Opisthorchis viverrini | reverse complement strand
CACACACGGAGACCACATCAAGTTTCCATGTATAGACAGGTTCCTCGAGTGACAACTTCTCCATTAGCAAATGACCGCGAGAATTAATTTCCCCGATAGTAGGCTGAGTGGCCTTATATTCTGTCTAGGCACAAGTCATGCAAATGCGTGTAAAGGACGAATTTCTTGCAATTTGTATTCAAGTAGAACATAAGGTTGACGAAGACTCGGAGACTGCGCCTACCTGATGAACCATAAGTAGAAGGGAGAAACCGGTCGCGGGCTGTAGAAGAGTTTTCAGCAACAGCATGAGTAGTTTCCTTTAAGTTTAAAACTTCAGCCACTTAGCTGACTTCAGAAACGGAATCTCAGTATCAGGTCTGCACAAGTGTTGGACTTCATCTAAAGTTGCAGGTGATAAAAACGAGATTGGATTGGTCAAGGCTTAAAAACGAGATGTCTCAAGTAATTAGAGCGCGAATTTACTGACCCGAAGGTTTGTGGTTCGAACGCGACCTCTGCCTCTCGATTTCCCCTGTCTAGGCTTGGGCAACGTGGAGCTATCCCAACTCTCGTGCTCCCCTCGGATGGCATGGCGGCTGGGCACCGAAAAGGTGTGAAAGCTGAACAATTTTTAAAAAAATATTTAAGGTTACAACCTTTGACACAGTGCTTCACAGCAGTGCACCGATTTCTCTTCGGTTGGCTGTGAAACATTTGCAAATAAGCATCTCAGCTCAGCGAAGAAAAACAAGGATGGCCTATGTTAAATGAGTCACCAGTGTTTTTTCTCAGTAGCAAATGCTCCCAGCAGTTTGGTCTGCAATTGTTTCTTCATGTAACTGTTATTATCTTTGAGACAAACGCAAGCAGGTGTTCAAACGGTTTCCTTGGTTAGTGTCTACCTGCTCGGCCAGCTCGATTTTTCCTTTGGCTTTCGCGCTACAGAGAGTGTTCTATCAGAAAAAAGACCCGACTTGACGCAATGGCTTCTACAAGGCGCCCACTCACCTCGTGAATTGCGCCTAGATTCTGAGTGCCTAAAAACGGCTCGTCATACAAAGATCAAGCATTTTGCTTCACTTCGGTCAGGCGTGTTCGGATTTTAGCCTGGCTTGGTTTTAAACTTTATCGATTCCGGATTGGTGTCAATGCTATACAAAAACCATAGAAAACGGACATGCTTTTGAAGACGAATTTAGCCCCAGTGAAATTCCGAACAACCCCTATTCTGTTCTGCTAAGCAGTTGTCAATCAGTTGGCGGGAATTAGACTTGTCACGGTCATTCCTTCGTGTTTCTTTTGATTGTGTCCTTCCAAAGAATTTAGAATTGTTAAAAATATTGTA
Source organism: Opisthorchis viverrini (assembly GCF_000715545.1). Classification (NCBI taxonomy): domain Eukaryota; kingdom Metazoa; phylum Platyhelminthes; class Trematoda; order Opisthorchiida; family Opisthorchiidae; genus Opisthorchis; species Opisthorchis viverrini. The sequence goes on along the minus strand of NW_008752020.1, from coordinate 68,737 downwards.
GTTCACAGTGAGTCAGAAAAACACGTAAGTAATGACACGGTTGTATTGTGCACCCGCGGCCAACTGATCCGCTTTCGTGGCGCGTAAGCAAACAGCTGAGTCACGTATCCAGTCGACCCACAACCCAGTCACGTGAGCAAATCAATCGGACCCGCACCCAATCAGCCACTCAAGTCACAGGCTAGATAGATAGTGGAACGACGAACGGACACACACACGCACACGCACACGCACACGCACACGCACACGCACACGCACACGCACACGCACACGCACACGCACACGCACACGCACACGCACACGCACACGCACACGCACACGCACACGCACACGCACACGCACACGCACACGCACACGCACACGCACACGCACACGCACACGCACACGCACACGCACACGCACACGCACACGCACACGCACACGCACACGCACACGCACACGCACACGCACACGCACACGCACACGCACACGCACACGCACACGCACACGCACACGCACACGCACACGCACACGCACACGCACACGCACACGCACACGCACACGCACACGCACACGCACACGCACACGCACACGCACACGCACACGCACACGCACACGCACACGCACACGCACACGCACACGCACACGCACACGCACACGCACACGCACACGCACACGCACACGCACACGCACACGCACACGCACACGCACACGCACACGCACACGCACACGCACACGCACACGCACACGCACACGCACACGCACACGCACACGCACACGCACACGCACACGCACACGCACACGCACACGCACACGCACACGCACACGCACACGCACACGCACACGCACACGCACACGCACACGCACACGCACACGCACACGCACACGCACACGCACACGCACACGCACACGCACACGCACACGCACACGCACACGCACACGCACACGCACACGCACACGCACACGCACACGCACACGCACACGCACACGCACACGCACACGCACACGCACACGCACACGCACACGCACACGCACACGCACACGCACACGCACACGCACACGCACACGCACACGCACACGCACACGCACACGCGCAAGCACTGATACATCAAAGCAGCTACTACAAAAGGTAAACAGTCTAATTTGATTTTGCTTCCTACAGACCGCTACCAAATGCCTAAAGTGTCGACTTGAAAATTCTGTTTTATCAGAGAGGCGATTGTATATTCCTTCGAACAACAAAAGTACTACAACATCAGGAACTCGAGAAGTATCGTCTCGTACTGCATCCTTCCATCAAAAGTATCCGCATAGATTGGTGATGCAACCAGAGAAATTGACTAGAAATGCCGATCATAACCAGTTTCAACTAGATAATAGGAGCTTGGCTTCCTGAGTAGTTTGGGATGTCAGCCACTGAAAACAAGACTGAAAGCAGGTGGTTACGGGATCACTCCATCTTGAAGGGTCCTCCCTCTGTCCTAGTTTGCACCGAAACGGAGAGGAACTGGATTCTAGCCTTACCCCCCACAAAAGCACTTTTAGAGTGCATATGTTTAAACGTTCAGGTATGCTGGGCATATCCCAATCACACTGCAGTCACCACCGTCAGACCGCAAGGTAGGAATATACAATAAGTAGCCGGCATTGTCATATCACATTTGGGAAAACGGTGTGGTTCATAAAAGTACAAAAAGTGTCTGAACTCTCCTCTGACTATCTCAGTTTCCATAACTTGGCCATCATTAAGTGCAGTATGTTTCGTTGCGTTTTAATAAACATACATTTCTGGGCAGATATAGGATTCACTTGATTCCAATGGAGACGACTTTATATCCGGTCAATGGATGCTAAAGTACAGAATCCTGAAATTGAATATTTCCCGTCGACAAATAGTTTCCACGCAAGCACGAGTGGCGAGCAAACTGTCTGGGACATAGACCAAACTGTTCGTTCTCCACATTCGTGTAGCGAGTCCATGCGGTGGGTAGACCATAGTCACGCCAATGTTGTACATGACCGAGTACATTGTCCCCGTAAGTATGGCGCACATAGCGTCCGGGATTGGGTGGCGCAGTCACCCACATTCCATTCAAATTGATTTTTGTGACGTTTCGCAATCCCCAGAGACGATGGACTGTTATGATTGGGTCACCGTACAGCTCGATCCACCAAGACTTGGACCGCAGCTGGTAGTAAATACAGGAGTTGTTTGTTATTCCTGAACAAGCCGAAATATTCAAACCGAAATGGGTTTTATAGACCAGTTGACCAAGTTCACACCCATCGATTCTTTCTAGACTCTTTCTTATTGGTTCGTCAATAATGGGATATTTGTATGCATCCCATACCACATCGGCATCGCGTTCCCATGGAAGAAAGCCCCCGTCGAACTTTACCGATCCAAGTAGAGTCCCACTGACAGGAAAGGCCGACACATTGTACTTGAAGGCCAAAGTAAGGAAACCTTTGAGGCATCTGGCTAACTCTTCAATACAACACCCAGGTAGTACAACTCCAACATGCTTGTAGGTTGCACAGTCGATATTCACCTCATCGCATGTCCACTGGTAGTCGAAACCACCAGGCAACACAATACGGTTGAGGATCCACTGCTTAGCTAACGCAACCCACGAAGATTTGGGGGTTTCAGAAATTCCACGGCTTTGCAAGCCGTAACGTTTCCCGGCCACATGGAACAAAACATCCACGCAGGCGACGGTGTTTGACGCTGGAACTCCCGTTCTGTGCATCGAATCCAAGAACATGTGAACGAATGCGACTGGCCCTGATAGTGATGAAGATCTCATTGCAGTTTGGAAAAATTTGCGACGGACCAGGAATGGTGAGGCGATGTAGTCACAGTAGGCACATGACTGAGCAGACAGGTCATATCCCGGGTGAATCCGAAGTGTGAAGTTCCGAAGTGTTGACTGAATTAAGAAGGGAAAATGTTCATTTGAAACTTGCTTATTTCGGAACAATTTTAATCCGACAGAACGATAGTTCATGCCTACTCATACAAAGGCGCCAAAATCACATGACAGTTCTTTTGAAAGGTGTGATGAGTTATTTTATTCACGGCGCAATTAATTCTAATTCCAACCAGAGAAAGCATTCTTCACCTTAAGAAATAAAAGTGCTCTGTTGTGGAATGTAGGTAGCTCGGGTGCGCTGTTTGGTTGTTGGTCTGTTCGCCG
>NW_008752020.1:59998-62551 GCF_000715545.1 Opisthorchis viverrini | reverse complement strand
CGGTAAGGTCCAGTCTCTTCGTGACGGAACTGCCAAGCTCGGCGAACAGACCAACAACCATAAAAGTGCTATGATTGGACATTTCTGACTGATACTATCTGAATGCTCACTACAGTCACTACATCCTTTATTGGGGTTCACTTGAGAGAAAGTAACTGCGAAATGTAGGTGACGTTGTTTAGTTTAGGCTAGGCGAAAAAAACTGCCTAACCAAGTGCTTCGCAATCATTCAATCTTCACATGTAATCGGTTGAGAGTCACATTCTTAAAAGTACTAATGTAACAGCGGACACTACTGATGGGGCACGCGAGTAGTATGTTTTCTCGTAAAACCGCTTCGCGTCTCTGGAAAAATGAGGTCTCTTACGGAATTCGTGGAGTCGCTTGCGTTTGAGTAACATTCAATGAATATCCAGGAAGGTTCAAGAAGGCTCGTTCAAAAAGAGAAGATGGATATTCAGTTTTGTAAACAAGATGCATATGAGAGTCTCGCTCCCCTGTCCAATAGTTTGTAACTTTAAACAACTCCGCAGCGAAGGTCCCCTTTCTTTCACTAGTATCCTCAGTAAATTTCCAAAAATCAGCTTACATTGCTTAAGCTTACTCATGCCTGTCACGTTCAGATAGGTTAATACATCATTGTCATTGATCTTTCCCCCTGGAATTGGTACCAATCTATGCTAAAACGTCGAAAAATACTGCAAGACGCTTTCATTTTTGTCGCGCATCTCATGAAATTTCGGTGGGGAGTTTCGGACCCACCACCAGGCAGTTTGGACACCCAATTTTTCGGTCACCAGCGGCACCGAATTAATTTACACCCTTGGAGTTATTCTTTTTGTAAGAAAGGCAGTCCTGATGTCCATTCCAGCTGCCTCATTTGCTGCTCTTCCTGGGAGAGTATGGAGGTAATTCACGTGTCACTTTTCCGTGATACACTTCAGCAATATACGTAGAGTCCACGCCAACTTAAGACCGGTTTCCCCCTTATTGGGGCCCTCAGGTAGACGCATTCCAACGGAGATTTAGCTGGGATCCCGTTGAGTTTTCCGTTCAAACCAAATTCGTATGCAGATGGGTGTAGTTTGCGAATTTCGCGCGATTTGGGTGCTGCGATCAGAAAAGAGTTGATATATCTCGGAAATCACATCACGTGAAACTTGAGATGGCCTGGTGCAGCACATTCGGTTGGAGGAGATGATCACATGTGGTTAATTCAGCTAGTGTCAGGTGATTCTCTTGTTAAAATCAAATTTATGTGCAAGTGAGGGTAGTTGTCGAAAGAAATGTCCACTTTCAAAGCAACAACGAACCCTTGGAAGAACACTCTTATTCGTTTGCGCTCCTGTGTTTGTTCCGCCCGCGGTGGATCCCGGAAAAAGGTGTAAATGTAACGCAGATTAACGGAAGCGTCAGCCCCCTTACTTCTGTCTGTTTTTTCCTCTCCATTAACCCCAATTGTTGCTTTTAAGTTTCGGCTAACGGGTTTCAGAAATACAAGATTTATCAGCCATACTAAAGGTTGAGTAGGAATCAGGCTGGATTTATGCACCAATTTATCATCTCCTTCCTGCAATGCGCAACTACCTACCTACCCCCCATCCCCGAAATCACCGGTGAACGAAACTGCGGCAGCTAAAACCACTGTACGGCGAGTACGCGGCTATCACAGCTGACAATGATGATGATGATGATGATGATGATGATGATGATGATGATGATGATGAGGCTATTTCAATCTGGTAGACTTCCAGTTATATCCAGGTATATCACACTCAGTTTGACCATAAACGAAAAAAGGCACAACACCGATCAATCCAGTGCAACAATCCAATGTAACATTTGTCCTAACGAAACGAACGTTCATCACAAACAAATGGATTTAGCCTTTTTACAATGCTTGTAGACCTCCTATTAGATCACTTTTAACGGAAATCGGTACTTGAGTAATAAAACATAGAAATACCATCGTCCAGTTACCTGATAGCACCCGAGATACCATTGACCTTCCGGTTCAAGTCGAACCGCACCACCAACAACATCCACTTGAAGACTGTTCATCACCCGAAGCATACGATCGATATCGGTATAGTGAGTGAAGTCTACCATGTTTCGACCGATCAACAGATATTTTGTTGGACCAAATCTACTGAGCTTCTCCCACGTGACTCCGTTATCTTTCGCGTGGATGTACACATGAACGTTGGGCAGTTCATTGCAAGCACTTTCAATCCAGTCCATACCAAGTGCCATTCGGATATGAATAGTTGGATAGACAAGGCGTATGCGATCGACCAGATATTTGCCATCCATACAGGTATCCGCGTACAATAGGATTTCTACCAATTCCTCCAGGGGAATTCTGTCACACATCTCGGTCTTGTAGACATTCTCAAAGTAGACCTTATCCTCGGTCACATCGCCCCAATATTCTGGACAAACTTCCGGTCTTTGTAGTCGATTGAGCTCGGTGGGTAGACGGTCGGCTTCCGTTTCCAATGACTCCAAAGTGAGCAAGGTTTTCTCAATCAGTAGTCGTGCTTCACTCGAACG
>NW_008752020.1:58437-59537 GCF_000715545.1 Opisthorchis viverrini | reverse complement strand
TAAACGTCAGAATGAGTACTTTCCACTCCAAGATGGTAAAATATTATATATATACACCATATAATATAAATGATAAAAATATATACGAGTGGATCAACTCGTTACGGTGATGAAAACTTTTGAATAGCTCAGCAGCGGCTTCGCTGTTCTTGGGTTCATGAGCTAGGTCCTTGGTGGAAAGCCGAACTTGAAGCATGTGGGGACAGACCTTGATTTGTAATCTAATCTGATGTCAAAGAGCGAGTGAACCACACCTCCGCTGAAATTCCCCTTTTTTTACTAATCTTTAACTAGATTAGGTGCGTGAATGCGGCTTCATGTTGCAGCCGGAATGATGGATATCAAATTAATTTTCTGGATACAATGCCAGTGATAAATTTTGACAAACAGTTCCTCTTTTTACCTGTTTTGGAACGACCATACTGACTTAGTTTTTGGAATCTTAGCATCCTTTCTGCTAAGAAGGCCGTTTCTTGTGTCCGATTCAGAGTAACGAAAGCATAAAGGTGGCTAACCCTTGACCTAGCAGAGGGATATGAAAGAGATTATGAAACGTTCGGGTGTTGTCAGTGTGACTCACCTTCCAGGATGAGGCCACTTGTCTCCACTGCGCCTGGTTAGAGACGCATCGAGATAGACCTACTAATCATTGTCAGTGGCCTTTTTTGATATCAGATTCTATCCAGACTACTTGGATGCCAAACCATCGTTTGTCAAAGAGAGTGCTGTTTTCCATACCCAACTCAGAATGGCGTAAACAGAAAGGTGGCCAACCCTTGACTTGGCAGAGGAGTATAAAGAAGATCACGAAACGCTTGTGTGCTGTCGGTGTTACTCACCTTCCAGGATGGGGACTGCGTGATCCTCACTGTGCCTGGTTGGAGACACTACAAGATATGGCTGCCAACCGATGTCAGTTGTTGTCAGTTTCTAGCCAGATTGCCTGAGTCAATGTCTGGAGGTATAGGCACCATCACTTTTTTCTTTAAAATAAGGCTTCCAAATAAACCGTGGTTGAACGGTAGTGAAGCATCGGTGTTGAACATTGATGTCATGCTGTCGATGATGATGATGACGATGATGATGATGATGATGATGTT
>NW_008752020.1:36589-58420 GCF_000715545.1 Opisthorchis viverrini | reverse complement strand
GATGATGATGATGATGATGATGATGATGATGATGATGATGATGATGATGATGATGATGATGATGATGATGATGATGATGGATGCGCATCTAAAGGTGCAGGCACCTGGGAATTATGGTGGTAGACCAGCACTAAATCCTTCCTCCATCCTTTTTTTTCATTTCTTTTTCAAAATATAGCTTATAAACAAGTCATTTTTGAGAGACAGTGGATCATCTGTGTTAGACATTGGTGTTGTGCTGTCGATGGTGATAATGTTGGTGATGACAAGTGGAAGGTCAGTAATGCGTGCCCAGATAGTGCACAGGTGAACTGGTACCTGCGGCTGACATTGGTACCTATAGGTTGACGAGTTCGTCATCACCTTAGTGTATACCCGAAAACTCAAGCAGTACAACCTCTTGGACAATAACCGTAGCTACGTGATAGCCAAAATGGTCATCTTCCGCGGGATCTCTGAAGGTGCATCCACTGGTAGCTTGATGGTTGGTCAGCAGAATAAGCTGTGATTAAAGCTTGCCATCTTCCATCATAACGTACGCTACACCCTATGTGTAGCTCTTGAAGTGTAGCACTTGAATGATTTAACCAAGCAGAAGACTAATGTATCCTGCCTCCTGGAGGGCAAACAAGAGTTCATCAATGCAGTCGGTTTGATTGAATTCTGTCTAACTGTATCCTGTCCCAGGAGAAGTGATCTTGAGCTGTGAAAAACTACGAACGTGTTGTAGTGTAGTAATAACGTTTCGTCCGCCGATAATCTGGGGGGAATGGGAGTGGATTGTTACCGAATGGAGGCGGTAGCCGACGTGCGAGGTGATGATTCTCTGAATGACCACCATTGATTTATTCCTTCAGAAGCTAAAAGGGACAAATTATTCGGTTAAAAACTTTAAACTTGAAGATTGTGAGCAATTACTGGCTCGTACTACCCTGGCTATATTATGAACCCCACGTAGCTGTATCTACGGATCTAATGAAGGCCTATTCAGGTTTTCCTATGATGTCTAACCAGGAACGATATCCATAGGATATACTCTAGAAGCACCGTGAATAACACTCAGACTTTGTACATCCGTTTACTTCACACAGACAAGAAGAGAGCTGCCAAGTAGCAATAACATCCCTATTTGTATAGCGATGCATTTTAAGACAAGAGCATCAACCACTACTCATCACAACACAGCAAATTCTGAAGAAATTTATGCTTAATTTTAGAACAGGTTACTGCTGAGAGTGAAACTGAGTGCCGACCATCAAAATAACTATGTAGGGTTATGGCATAGGCTGGTGATCATTTTAACAGTACGCTTAAAACTACTTAGTGCGTTAGAATATCAGGCAAGATTTCAAGCACTTCAAAAAATTCATTGCTATTTTTGGCCCTTAAGTTGATGAATAAAGTCACGACGACTTATCCTCCAAGTGGCCATGCTTCCGTTGCGTTCTAATAGAATTTCATCCTTTAGGTGAAATGCATCAGTAGTGAAAAGATGAGAACAACTGTTTACTTGTTTCACGCACAGGGTACATCTTTGGAAACTCCGGAACCTACTATCTCCGGCTCATCATTATCATCAGCTGTAAGAATCGCGTATTTGTCGTAGAGTACGTCTAACCGTCTGGCCACAATTGGGTGACTGGCGGTTCGACTGGCTCGCTGTTAAGCAGAATAGTGTCATTCATCCTTCGATCACGGGATCCACGTCACATAAGCAAACATCTGGGCCGGCTCCAGCGGCGACGAATTTTGAGGTAAAATTTCCTCTCATCAAGTGTGCTTTAGCCTTCTGGCTAGCTGAACATATATTCTTGGCACTGTGAGGAGATGAGTCCAAGTTCATCACACTGCCGTTCAGCTTCTTTTACCCTAACGTTTAGTTATCAACGTCATCATCATCACCATCATAAGCATCATCATCATCAGCATCAGCATCGTCATCATCATCATCAATCATCATCATCATCATCATCATCATCATCATCATCATCATCATCATCATCATCATCATCATCGACATCAGGACATCAGTGCTCAACACCGATGCTCCACTGCCGTACAACCACGATTTGTTTGAAATCCTCATTGTAAAGAAAAGAGTAAAGGTGGACGGGAAGGGACTCAGTGCTAGCTTACCACAATCATTCCGAGGTGCCTACACCTCCATACATTCACTCAGGCAATCTGGATAGAAACTAACAACAAGAACGCCTCTGACGTCGACTGACAGCCATATCTTGTAGTGTCTGCAACCAGGTACAGTGAGTATCGCGCGGTCCTCATCCTGGAAGGTAAGTAGCACCGACAGCACCCAAGTGTTTCGTAATATCCTTCATACCCCACTGCCAAGTCAAGGGTTGGCCACCTCTATGTTCACGCCACTCTGAATTGGGCATGGAACATAGCACTCTCTTCAGCAAACGATGATTCGGCATACGCAACACATGTTCCAATCAACAGAGCTTCTGGTGCTGGACACCTTTTTCGATGGAAGTACTGGTTGCACAAACAAAAACGCGCTTTCTAACTGCTTAACTACGGATTCGCCGACACCAACCCACACGAGCTATTATTCTGAGACAACGGTTAGTTATTCAAACTACTAGTGGTGAAATACGAACTGCTAATATTCCGCAATAAAGACGAAACAGTCGTGCAGGAATTTCAGCGTAAAATGGCTTCACTCACAAGAGAAATTCTCTATTAAAACTCCGAAATCGCCTAACATTACCAACAATGCACTCTTCCATTTTTTCCAGAAATAATCACACTTCGGTCATTCTGCTTTGGCGCCTTCTATGTATATTTATACAGATGTCAGTAGTTTTTCCTAAAATTCCTCTTAGAATTAGTGAAAAACTTGCTTTAGTGACATATATCTTCCACCCGAAGCGGAGAAATCGCAGTTTTCATAGTGCAGATCATTCCCGGAAACTCTTTCTGTTTTTTCAACACTTAGTACTTGTCTAACATTAGTCGACTAAATTCCCAGAGATTCACGCTCCGCAAAAATTGCCATTTTGGGACCCCTAGGTTGTTCATTGTGGCCGAAGTTTTTTGTTAAACCAAGATCGGGAAAACTCAGAGAAGGGGCTTTGAACAACACCATGTCTGCTAGTCGAATTCGTGAATCCGAATCGCACTTTCTAAATGAGCCTTCATTCAGAAACGGAGCTGTCTGGATGCCCAATGACCTCTTTAAAAACTAAAAAGAATAAGATCAGAGAGAGAAAGGGCAGTACAGCTCTTAGACAACCAGCTGACCAAAGCAGTCCGTTTCTTTTACTTCAAACTACTTGGGGATAATCAATAGCTAAAACTAAAAGCATATGCGACGGATGATCTGCTGACCCAAATACCTTCGTGAACAATTCCAGAGCGACAGTTGAAACCAACCGGATCAAAGTAAGTTTTGGGTGTGAGAGCTATAGAGCGCTTAAGCATACTTGCTTTCCATTGAGCCTAAACAGATATTTGTACAGTGTTTTTTAACCTTCTTGTCGGTTAGAAAGACAGAATGGTGGCCTTGAGGTTGGCTTAGAAGAACACTGAGAGCCACTGAGAAGCCTCGCGTACACGAAGGCAGTATGAGGAATCCTTTCCAGAAATTCATTCGGCGTTTCAGAGTATGTGTTCTATTTTACGAGAACTCACAGGCAATTTAAGCTTCTCATCCATTCCACACTAGGTTGTAACATCTCTGAGTGACGCTTTGGAAAGGTAAGATTTTCACGCACTTTGGGTTTCGAACGGACCCATTGGTGAGCATGTTGCACCTTGGTGTGTAGGAGAATGTTCTTTCTTATTCTAGATGTGCGTTTAACCAATTCTACCACCTCACTATTTCAAACGCCATTGTCAATCCCTTGTATCACATTCGTAGTCGATGTGACTCCATTCCCTGAGCAGGCGGAATCAGCGTCCTAATGGAATGAGTAACACCAGTGAGTGTGTGTGTGTATCCTCACAAGGAGGAACAGGAACCAGTTTCCAAAACATGAGGACAGACCAAAGTGCACCATGTTAGTGTTTGTAATACTATCAACTGCAGTATAAACCAGTATTTGTCGTATACTGTCACACATGATTTGTGGAAATTGCGTAGCTACGCTGGAAAAAAATTTGAACCCAGAAAGTACACCCGGATCCTCAGTACACCTAAGCAGTACCCCCGGTATGTGGAACCTGATAAATATGTTTTGTTTCACAAGATAAACTAAAACTAAATAAATGGGTACCATTCATGACTCGTGTGGGCCCATACTATCCGGTTAGGTCTCTACAAGTGAGGTAATTAGGTTTTATTGATGAATTTTGAACATATCTGAAACGTGGTTGCTGAAAACACTTCGACAGCCCATGACCAGTTTCGCCCTTCCACTTCGGGTTCATCAGGTAGGTGCACTCCTCAAGTTTCCATCAACCTTATGTTCTACTTGAACCCAATTGGACCGTCTTCGAAAAATACACTCATTTGCAAATCGATTTGGTTTTCACGAGAGACTCAACTAAATCTCTCGTTTATGATGTTCTACTACTGAATGTGTTGCACACAGGCCGCCTCGTGTTTCAGTTGACACGATATTCGAGATATCGCGGCAACTTTGTGAGTAGTTCCCTTCATGAAAATATACTGCGATATCTCAAATATCGTGCCAACTGAAAGATTGGGTGGCCTGTGTGCAGCACATTCAGTTGTGGAACACCATAAACGAGAGATTCAGTTGAATCTCTCTTGAAAACCAAATTGATTTGCAAATGAGTTTATTTCTGCAGATCCGAAACGTTCTTGTAAGAGGCACTACAGGAAGGAGACTGAAACACAAAAAAGCCTTTTGCATGATTGCACACTTACGTGGAGCATTCAAGTGACACCATAATCGTCCGTAACATCCACATTGTGGAAAACAGTACGAGGCATACAAGCATTAAGAACACTTTGGGCTTCGATAGTTGTTTCATCTTTGTCAGGAATTTTTTATGAGAGGTAGACTGAGGGCAGAAGTGAATTCACGCAGGCAGCGCACACGTGAAAAATCGATCACGGTCATTTAAAATGAAAATGATCACGTGTTCATCGTTTGAAGCCAGTACAATGTCTTATGCACCAAAACAGGGGACAATCGAACTGTACTACAAACTCATTCGTTTGAGTGTCTCAGGCAGTGAAGATGTTGTCCAATCAAACTCTGAACACTTGTGTGCGGTAGGGAGTCATAGGGCTCCAACATCCAGGCTCAGCCATACACTGAAGACTCGTCACAGTTATATGGCGTACGGAACGCTATCGGAATAACCTTGTCTCGTTCTCCATTTTTCGTTCAGTTTCTTAGGTTCCCCACTAACGGATATGGTAAAGCTATGCCCTTGAGGGAATTCAGAGGGTGACTAATTATATTTTGATACGGAAGTGGAAGTTGAGACAATTAGTCAGTCAGTTATTCAGTCAATCAGGCAATGAGTCAGTCAGCCAGCCAGCCAGCCAGCCAGCCAGCCAGCCAGACAGACAGACAGACAGACAGACAGACAGACAGACAGACAGACAGACAGACAGACAGACAGACAGACAGACAGACAGACAGACAGACAGACAGACAGACAGACAGACAGACAGACAGACAGACAGACAGACAGACAGACAGACAGACAGACAGACAGACAGACAGATAGACAGACAGACAGACAGGTAATCAGTCAATCATCAGTCAGACAGACAGTCAGTCAGGCAATCAGTCTGTCAGTCGGTCAGTCACTCAATCAGTCACTCTTACAGAAATAAACGCGTTCATGTTGAAGACAGTTTTCCCTCGTCCTCTATAGAGGAAAATGTCGGTAGCTCAGGTAGCGTAGATGGTTGTCGTTGGCTTGTTCGCTGAGCTCAGCGAACCGTGCCAAGTCAATAGTATCGTAGTCGTTCAACTGATGATGGTGACTGTATTTGCCTCATGTTTTAATAATATGCAATTTGAAAACAGCGGCTAACCTTTCGTAGATTTCCATCCTTAACAAGATTGTCATTGTTCTGCTTTCAACCGTTGTGTTGATGAGTACCAGGAAGTTATTTCCTGCACGGTTTTTTGAACGCCTGAGTTTCAATTAAAAAACCAAACGCGTTTCTAGTTAATTGAATGGAACTCTCCCATTAGTGAACAATTCGCTCCATTATTAATGAGCTGTATATGGGATTCTAATTATCTCAGTCCACAGGTAATAAGGCATCTGGATTTCTCTCGAATTACCTGAGGGCTGACCTAATCAAAACGAAACTGTTATTCGCCTCCCAGTTCTAATGATCAAGGCCACTTCAGAAAATACCAATATATACCTAGAAAAATGGCACACGCGCGGAAGTTCAAGAAAATTCCGGTACCATGGCCCGCCATGAGTGGACGATTTTTTCGGTGTTTTTTCTGGTCTATCTTCTATTAGCAGGTAAGTGCTGATGGTGATGACTGAAACATTGCTTATTTCTGAGTGCTTTTGTGGGTTCTAGCAGCCTGTACGCGTCCTGTTCGACTGAACGGAAAAATTCAAATCGAACTAAATTGAGACTTTGCTTTATTTTGCTGTCAATTCCTGATCTTTCTGGCTATGGGTTCAGGTATTTTGAAATACTAGGCGATCAGATCGCCATCAGTGTATGGTGGTGCACTTGAACTGCGTTTTATGCCACACCGTCACCAACAGGGAGTGTATCAGGAAGGTCAAGATCATGAAAGTAACCTTCTGGATGCTAAATGCTAACCAGACAGACAACGCCCCCACACTAGGCAGCGCGTGACAGACTTGTATCAAAGCCAGACAGCGCGAGACAGCGTTAGACCAAGGTCAGACGGTGCGCTCCAATCAGACAGCCTGACGTCATTGTATTTTCGCGCTCACACTCTCGCACTCGCTTGTTTGTAATAAAGCCGTTGTGTTCCTTGTTGAGGAGTCCTTTTTCAGCAGTAGGCAGCGGAAACAGGAGTTAGATACAACACATTGGTTTGAATTTTGAACAAATAGTGGTAGCTTTTAGCCATTCTAGACCTCTTCATGATAGAAGGGTCCACATCAATTTTCATGGGTCAGTAGCCAAGTAACTGTATTGTTGTACTTCAAACGGGGTGGCATGAGAACTGGTGTATCCTCGAAGTGTTCACCAGGGTTCACTTCGATTATGCAGCAAAAAAACTAATTTCAAAACTAATCTGGTTTTAGGATGAAATGACTTCGCAAAGAGCACTAAGCATTCCGGCCTGTTCTGTGAGGCAGCCTCTCTCAAGCGTAAAGGGTTCTGCATTTATTTCCGACTAATGGGGGCGAGATGGTTCAGTGGTGGTTAGAGCGCGAATTTACCGACCGGAAGGTCCGTGGTTCGAACCCGAACACTGCCTCTAGACTTCCCCTGTCTAGGTTTGGGCAACCTGGCAGTATCCCAGCTCTCGTGCTTCCTTCGGGAGGCATGCCCGTTGGGCACCGAAAGGGTGCCCAAGTAATGGAGAAATTTAGCCTTGGCAAGAGATTAATGTGTGTCCACGATGTACCATTCAGGAAGCGATGGTCAAGACACTTTCTGAAATCAGTAGTTCTGTTAATTTAACCAAGGGACTTTACGACACTAACAGATAAGTGCACGAAAGAGTACAGAAAAGGTTGTATTCACGGTGAAAAAAGCCCATACCCAAAGTTGGAGTGGCCAGATTTATTCTCATTTAGAAATTCCAGGTTAACCACAGTGGAGGATGGCGGAAAGAAAAGCGAATTGTAGGGATCTGGTCCCAAGAAATCGTATTTTCTGAAAGAAAAAGCTCAAAATCAACTCACCGTCAGCAAAATTGACGAACGTGAGCATCTTATCAAAATGCGGGGCTGTCAGTGGGATTCACACAACCTAAGCCCGGAAAACAACTTTAGGCAGACGGTTCGATTAGAAAGTGTCAAGATGTTGGTAATGCGTTTATTGTCATCTTTATCGGTAGTATTCAGTTAACTCTGACGCTTCGCTGGCCTATAATCATCATTTGTTTGAGAGCCTTGCTGTGAAGAAAAGAATAAAAGTGAATGGGAAAGGGAGTCAGCGCCAACCAGAACCATTCCGTGATACCTTCAGCTCCGGGCGCGCAATCAGCTAAGTTGGATAGAAACTGACAACAAGAAGGCCATTTACAGCGGAAAGGAACAGCGTCTACAACCAAGTATAATAGAGATCAGACCGATCCCATCCCGAAAAGCGACTTGCACCGTTCTGCAAGATCAGGGGTTAACAACTGCTCCTCTTTGAATAGGACAAGTAAAACATCTAATCGGTGATTGAGCATGCGCAATACATGGCCCGAAACCGCAGCTTTTGGCGTGAACAAAACTCTGATTGAAGTTTCCACAGCACGATAGAACCGACCGCGTCTCTCAAAAGTTCATTCCTAACGCGTAGTACAGGAAAGCTGCACCATGTTCACTCCTGAGCGATAATATCTCTGACTGAGAACGACAGGTGTGTATGGTAACGTCCTGCGCTTGTCCAGTCATTTTCATTCAGTATTTATGTCGCCTACAGTTAAATCATCATCGTCATCATCATCATCAACAACAACAACAACAGCATGACATCAGTGTTCAACACCGATGCCTCATTGCCGTACAACCATGATTTATTTAAAAGCCTTATTGTATAGAAAAGAGTGAAGGTGGACGGGGAATGGAATTAGTGCTAGCTTAACACAATCATTCTGAAGTGCCTATACCTCCAGACACTCACTCAGTCAATCTGGATCGAAACTGACAAGAACGCCACTGATATCGGTTGGCAGCCATATCTTGTAGTGTCTCCAACCAGGCGCAGAGGGCATCACACGGTCCCCCATCCTGGAAGGTGGGTAGCACCGACAGCACCCAAGCATTTCGTGATCTCCTTCATACTCCTCCGCCAAGTCAAGGGTTGGCCACCTCTATGCTCACGCCACTCTGATTTGGGCATGGACCGTAGCACTCTCTTCGGCAAACGATGATTCGGCATACGCAACACATGTTCCAATCAACAGAGCTTCTGGTGCTGACACCTTTTCGTTGGAAGTACCCGTTGCACAACCGAACACGCGGTATCTAACTGCCTGATTAGGGATTCGCCGACACCAACCCACACGAGCTATGGTTCTGAGACAACGATTATCGAACACCTGAAGATGTTTCAGTTCCGCTGCTCCAATAGGCTTTCCCACCACAAAACCGCAACGAAGAGTGGAAGGAAAAGGGAATGATGTGGAACTGGTGCGGATACGTCCCAAGTCCTTGGGGCATCAACAATACAACATTAGCCCACCGCTTTCAGGGGAGTTTCTAACCACATGAAAAGAGAATCACGCGGACGCCAGACAGGAATTGCGAGCATCATGCAGCACTTAGTCTGACAGAGACCGACTCCATTTCTTCTCGCTAATTTGTCGTCTGTTCGTCGACAACAGTTAAGACTGTGCGTAACACATTCCCCATTTCGCCGCTAGGGATTCTGGTTCGTCACGAACGACTCACCAACACATTACTTTGATGCGAACACGCTGCAGTTGTGAACATGCGTTAGTCTACCACAAAATTCTAACTGATCCAACAGTTTTTGTGTAAAGGACGCCGGACGTCTACGCCACGTTCACTCCTGAGGGTTAGTATACGTCGTTGGGAATGAAAGATGCAAAGTGTCACTTTTGGTGTGGTAACATCCGGTGCTTGTTCACTCGTTTCCATGCAGTCGTTATGTGGCCCGCAGTTAAAATTCACACACTGAGGCTTTAAACCAGTAGAACTAGTCGGACAGAGACAACTCACGAGAAGAGGATCTCACGACTCTCCTGGAGTTCCCTGTTCCTCAGTGTAGCATGCTAATCCAAAGCTGACGAGGGGCCACTCATTGAGGTCTCCCGAGGAGGGTAGAATGTTTACTGTCCCAAAGTACCTGGCAACAGGTTGCAGATGTAGGGCCTCCAGACCATTGTAGTTTGCAGAACATCTACTCGTAGACAACCTGAGTATCATCTTTCATCTACGAGAGGTTAAATTTGACAAGCTCCCAGTTGGAAGCCATTTCCTATGGAACCATTTATACTGCCGAAGTTTCCAGAAGAAACAAAATCTATGGACCCAAAGGCTGGAAGCCGTATCCTTGTTTCTTCCTCACGTTCCACACTCACACAGGGATTTGTGCCGGTAAGTCAGAATCAAACATGACGTGATATTTGTAAATACAATTTGTTTTAAAGGAATAAATGCATACATCATTCAGTTTGGCGATTTACTGAATTTCTGAGTTCACAATGGTAGTGAGAGAACGTTAACCGCATTTTGTAACATATCCAGAAGGCTTTTTTCCGCAGTACAAAGGACTAATACTTAGTTGGCACACACGCTCGCTTTCTTCAAAAGTACAACATTCAGGGTACAACCTTTTCTTTACAGATCAGTTGATTATCAGTCTTGTTGAATTCCATCCAAAGGATGTTAGATGATGTTTGATGATTCCACAGTTACAAGATTGAATGGCAACCGACAACGATAAAAAATCTGATTTTTAGTTCAAATTCATTGTTGAATTCGAGCGTCTCATCTGTTCTGACACTGGTTATCAACATGATTCTGGAAAACCTAAAGCTCCTGTCATACAGGTTGACGCGTCACACCTGGCTGTCGCTACAGCGGCTCACGTGACAAACTTTCAGGTCCGTTCAAATTTCTCATTGCATTTCCAGTTTTGTGATGTGAAGGTGTTTGTCCGTAGGAGGGCTGAAGATAAAAGTGATAAAAAATCACAACAGGAGGAGCAGGGACGGGAAATAAAGTTGTCGTTCACTTGAAAAATACTGGGTTGGTCGTTCTCACCTCACATCAAAAGCAATCAAAGTGGATAGTTGCGGCTGTTCAACACAACACTGATTGTTCACGCAATCTGGGTGCCCAGACACAAGTACCTCCGAAAAAAACTCGGGTACTACCTCCCCTCGCTGGAATACACAATGTGTGATGTCATATACGAGCGGCTCGCATATACAGTGGTGAGTGTCCAACACTACCAAACTCCCATTAAGCATGATGCTCCAAAGAACCGAAGGCTTGGCAACCAAGTTCGACCGCAACGGAGTAGTCCACGCCACAGTACTAGGGTAAGGGAGAATGCCCCTCGCTGTGAGGCCGCCTTTCAGCGAACGTCAACTAAACAGTTACAAACTCTTGGACAGAAAGTGCACCTAGTTCTTAAAAACTGAACATCCTCACGCGCCTACTTGAAGTATCATGGATATTCATTGACTATCACGCAATTCCAAACGAACGCTGCAAAGCAGTTTGGCAAGTTCCGTAATAAACTTCACCTTCTAGAAAACCACATACTACTCGCATGCCTCATCAGTAGTATCCGCCACTATACTAGTAGTACTGGTGGCGGGTAAGTAAAGCCGGTCATTCTCGCACTGGGAAATCACAACAATAGAGAATGCAGTCTGGACTGTGTGGGGCGAAAACACGTTTTCAGCTTACTGGCTGAGTATATGTCATTCGTACATCAGGTTTACCTTCACAGGGGACTCAACTCACTCTCACCAGAAGTTCTGTTTCGTGTAAGTCTTCAAGTGAATGTGGTGCACGCAAACTGCCTTACGTTTCAGTTGGTACGATATTCGAGGTCTTGCAGTATGCTTTCCGGACGAAATACACTACTGACAAGTTTTCAGCCGAGATTCACTTGAGTCACTCGTGGAAACCAAAATGATGTGCACTTGAGTGCATTTGCGGACTTTGTACGATTGGGGTTGAAGTTAGACCTACGGTTGACGGAAACTCCGGGAATGAGCGTAGCTGATGTGCTTCTGGAAGAGCAAACCCGGTCTATAAAGCTCCTTTCTCTTTTCCATGACGAACTGACACACTGAAACTGATCCAATGTATAATTTTTTAGGGATAAGGAAGCTTTGGGACTACACGGTTGAGTGAGAACCCACAGATGAAACTCCTGGAAGAAGCACAGGACCCCAAAGTGCAACGAAGGAATCCATTCTCGACCTTCAACCAAGGTGGACATACGGTAGAAACGGCTAAACGGAAACATCTCCCTGAAATGCCAGCTATTCTGCCATAACGAAGAAGAAAACATAGATGTTTAGCAAGCTTGTGGAATAGCTAGGGAGATTCAGATCACAGGGCAATACAAATTGAGAAGATACTACAAACGTGTTCCCCTTTCCAAGAGCATTTCAAGAATAAAACCCAACTCCACTAAAAATGATTTCTGTTCCCGAATTACTGTTGCACGATTTACTACTAGCGTCAGAGAGGACAATACCACAATTTCAGAAAGTTTGGTGGCGTAGTTCGATGGGGTGATTCACAAATGCAAGGCGAAACGCCGAAAGTCCAAGTAGAATGTAAGAATCATTGTTGAAGAAGTTCACTTGCAAGGTTGATAGAAGTTTTTTGACATCCTACTACCAGCTTATCAGGAGAGTGCGGTTCCCGAGTTTCCGTTAAGCTCAACTCATTAGCACCAATCAAAAACATATGACAGATTATTGCATAACCAGTATACGGAACCGGAATCGGGTTCACTACGTTAGGTTAACTACGGGGACGAGATAGCCCAAGTGGTTAGAGCGCGAATTTGCTGCCGGAAGGTCCGTGGTTCGAATCTGACTTCCGCCTCTCGACTTCCCCTGTCAAGGCTTGGGCAACCTGGAGGTATCCCAGACATCATGCTTCCTTCGGGTGGCATGGCAGCTAGGCACCGCAAGAGTGCTACAGCTGAACGCTTCTTCTTCTAACTACGCCCCCCCCCCTCAGCTAGTTAGGACTGAAGACTATCCCGATACGTTATCCCCATACGTTATACTATCCGATGGTAGGATGAATGAAATCTTCATATTCGCTTTCGTTGCGGAGTACTCGGTATATTTCCAACCTCCCGTTCGATCCAAAAACCCTGATTTTGATTCGTTCTAACATGATCTGTCGCCGGCGTAATGTAATTGCTTGTCCACTGATTCGGTCACGTGATTGCATGAATCCTAAGTCACGTGAGGCTTTTATGCTCTTGAGCGAAATTACTGCCTTCTGTGTGATCGCTCAGGTCTATCTTGTGGAGTCTGTCGAAAGAGTTGAAACTGTACATACAGAGGCATACATTATCTTGTTTCCGTGGTTGATACCCAACTCTATTTTGCCACGAGATTCAGACTGATGGTGAACGGTCATCTGGTAAATTTCGCCCATTCTCTTCGGTTTTTCTTTATGGCTCTAAGTCGGTACTGCAGCAAACATCGGTAGATAAATCTTTCCGGGTGTCATGTCCAGGAGGACGGGATGTTTTCTTTCAGTGGTGCGTTTTAGGTAACCGTGCAAATTTCATTCCTTATACACATGTGTGTCTGTGTGCATATATCCACAGTTTTCCCACAAATCGTACCTTGAAATTTGTTTTGAAAACAGAACATACACGTAAGTGAAGTTTATTTATCTACGTTTCTGCGATTAAACCGCTGGTGGTTCGCCATCATGCACCTGACACACGGGGAGCATATCCCTTAATACTGATGCGTTAGTCGGCACTGTGTAAAAGCGAACAGCTCCAAATTAGACTTTATCCTGAACGACTTCAACCAAGAGCATCCCTTCACTCAGTTCACTCTTGGAACCAAAAGTGTCAGCACATTCCACTTCTTGGGCGTTTAATTAGCCAAGTTACCTTCGGTTTCAATTCACAGGTCCGTTTCCAGAAAGCCCGCCTGGACGGGACAGTACACAAACTTTCATAGTTTTGTGTCCCTGAGGCAGAAAAGAACCCTGATTTACACTCTGCCTAACTGAGAGAGGAGCATTCGGTTCACGGATGCACTGGACGGAGGCAAGCTGCTAACGCGTACAAAGCCAACGATTATCCGTAGATATTTATAACCAAGAATATGCCCGAACAGCCTTTTCAACCATCTATCACGATCGTTGCCAAGAATTCACTCTTTCTGAGTCTACCCTATGAAGGCGATCTGTAGGCCGATACAATCAATCGTCGCTTGTATCAACCCTTAAAGGACACAAATCCTACTGCAACTCTACGGTCTTGGTTTACAACCAATCCTTTGCTCAACCTATACCTCAACAGCAAGATGCCAGTCGCCATCCAAAAGCCGTTTATTTATCATTATCTCGTGTTGCCGTTAAGCAGAATATGTTGGGCGCATAACACAACCTCTTAAGAGAATACGTGAGCATCTCTTGCCGGAACATCACCAGATTGAACGATTCAGCTAAAAACTCAGTCATGTCCCACATGATTGACGCCAGTTACGTGATCGATCCGAACGAATCATCTTTCGTCTACCAAATGCCCAATACGCTGTCAGTATCGATCCAGTGTGGCTTGACCACAGCCGAAGCGATGACAATACGTTGGCAAAATCCGGTACTAAGCTGCCAAAGGCAAGCACTGAGCTTTCCTTAGTCATGTGACACGAATCGATCGCCCAAGTAGCTTGAACGTTCTGTATGCTGTCTGACAGCTTCCAGTTAGATTCGACGTGGGGTGCACTGCAACCAATCGCCCGTGTTCCCCCATTCTCTAATTTAGTAACAAATCTTAGCTGTTTATTTCATCATTTCCCCCTATTCTAATAATTAAAAATGTACTGACCTGTCATCAAGATCCCGAAAACACTGATGTTTTTCATGGTGCTCTTGAATAACGGGTTCGTTTGGCTCCGTTACAACGACACATCTCTTAATAGCCATTTGAATCAAGAGCTAAATGGGCCAAAATCTACTTGTGTAGTTTCTCCTCACGTCCGTTCAGTGACAAGGAGCAGGATAGGAAGAACGTTGAAGACATCTCCAGCCGCATCGTAATTGAAGAACAAGGAGGGTAATGTGAGCAATCCTTCCAAACAATGGGATCCTAGGCTTGACAAGATACGAATTCACAACACTCGTCCAAGCAGTCCCCCTGTTGTTCTGGTGCAATTATTCTGGTGAGTTCACATCAAACAAGACAGGCACCGGATACGAATTCCGCTTTCATTAGACCTAACCAGTAGTTCATTTACCTTGCAGTACCGGGATTTGAACTCCGGGAAGCATACCTGTAGGTCCAAATGGGTGTATTTGAGCTATGATATCCTCACTAGGATCAAAGTGCACGACTTGCACTGAGCCATGGTGAACTCCTCACAATAGATTTTCACGTTTACTAGTTTGACTGTTTTACTGGCGGGAACCAGTTTCCGCAAAACGAATACATTTTGTGCAAGGGCGAGAATACTGCCTTGTGAGCTGTGAAGACGACCCCAAATCAAGTGCAAAATTTTGGATCTTTCGTTAACCATATTCCGCAAAACGAATACATTACGTGGTAGGGCGACAAATTCTGCCTTGTGAGCTGTGAAGACGACCCCCAATCAAGTGCAAAATTTTGGATCTTTCGTTCTTGACCATTTCGTTTACACCTATGTTTAGAACTTTCCAGGAAATCCAAACTTTCAGATCTTTACTCAAGTCCGCTTACCGGACTTGTTTAGCGGTGGAGTGGGTTGGTTAAACAGTTTCCCCGACTTCGCATCTCACCTGACCCCTACATTTTGGATTTTTACTTTTGTTCACTGAATTTACTTGTAAAGAGCTGTCATACATCAGTCAACAAACTCTGTAAAACTCTGAGATATATATTTAAACAGCTAAGCGAGTTAACGTAATTCACTTTGAATTTTAGCCTTCGATGTCGGCGTCTCTAGCGGTTTCTCTGGCAATTTGTTTCAGAATTGAGGATACTGTTCAAATTAAACGTGGACGAGAGAAGTGTCAGAGATGCCCAGAATATTGGACAAGTCTACCCATATCTCTATGATTTGGCCTGTACTAATGTAAGTTTTGTGTCCAAATGGTGGATGAACTAGTTCCACACAACTTGACACGTTTCCTTTGTTAGCTGAGATAAGTAATTCAGCTTCCGAAGTTGATTCTCATCAGTTAACAAGTCCTTGTTTCGGTTAAACAAATAAGGACCGTTTTAACAGACGGTGTCACGTTTCATTGGTAGAAAAATGACCGCTCAGTTTTCGACTACGTTTTGCTGATCTGTCATCCGTGGCCGAGCAGCGAATTCCCCAACTACTGACTGGGAGGTGACCAGTTGAATTCTCCTTATGGATTCATCAAATGTACATTGTTATCGATTCCAGGCAAAGATTAATCAACTGAGCAGTGCTCATGGGCTTGTCAGCCTAGACTGATTCATGGGCGGGACGAAGTCTCGGCTGAACATCCCCTAATTTACTCACGGCATCTACAAATCATATCTGTCGTTTTCCTTTGGCTTGTATCCCTGAAAAACCACTTTACTCCAGATCAGACTAGATCTTGTTCAGAGTTTTTTTTACTGCTTTCCCTTATCCCAGAAGCTTTATCACCGAGTATGTCGTTTGATCTCGTTCGCAGTTTCAATCGGTTGAGTTAGTCGGATAGCGGTTGATCTGTTTGACGAGCTTGGCTTGCAAACGCTTCCGCACCATGTGAAGAGACATCATCAGAGGGTGGCTTGGTGGTGGAGGTCAAGTGTTGTCACCTGATCAACGGTAATCAGATCGTCTTTTTCTCTAAACCTAGTGCAGTTAGAGGCCAGTTGTTGAATACATGTAATAGGACTACCGGTGAGAAACACCGTGCAGCACCAAGCAACGTTGTTGCTGAGTGGTATTCATCTCCAAAACTGGTGCGAGATGCAACGGATGGGTAGCGTATTAATAAATTAAATTCACCAATAAGGATGAAGTAGATAAGGAGCACTTATTCTGTTTTGAGCACAGATTCGCTTCACTTATAGGACGAGCTCTCCATTACAAACTAGGTTCAGTTTTCGGACACTGGGTAAATTCGGATGAGGTCAGGGTTCGCACTCATCACAGGGCTCATTTAATTGATGCAGTAAAATGGTAGGACGTTCTACTTGACGGCATGTTATTGCAAACATGTTTGCCAAACCAAGTATCGTGAACTCTGTACTGAGGTTTCCCAGTGGTGAAGGCGTGAAATCACTGACCCTAAGGTCCGTAGTTCAAACCAGAAGGGTTTTACGTCTGTACGGCCTCTACTCCTACGGTTATCAACCTCAAAGTAGTCGAGTATGTCCGTACAAGTCATCAACAGCTTTGCCATCAGTTACAGCTGAGTACTGGCTGTCTTTTGCCGCTTCCCTTAAATCACTGCTACAATCGTGATGGAATGAGGCCTAACGTGGCCTGAAGAGTTCCGTGCGGCATATCGTATATCTAGGTTTCACCGACAATTAAAGGGAATGCGTACAGGAAAGCCCTTCACCGCGAATTTGATACTGAGCAAACACCAACTAAACAGTTACAGACTATCGGACAGGAAAGTAAACGTCTCATATGTACACAGTTTTTAAAACTGAACATCCCCACGCGCCTTAAACTTTTGTGGATATTCATTGATTATCACGCAATTGTAAACGAACGCTGTAAAGCAGTTCCACAAGTTACCTAACAGACCTCACCTTCCATTGGACGCGAGGAGTTGCGAGAAGGCCACATACTACCCGCATGCTTCATCAGTAGTATCCAGCGTTGCACCGGTATTGTCATGGGTCTTTTTAGAGGGTATTTTGTTTCTTTCAAAGCCAAAATCGTGATCCTAATAGATTATTGGTTGAAAACTCAAGCAGATAACTTAGTATTACTATTCGGACAAGTTATCCCTGGATTTTTTCGAATAACAAAATCGTTTTTTGTCGAAGAGATGGCTTTCGGTTTCATAGTAGGGGACAATAGGCACCGATCATCTACAGGGCAACTGGCGGTTGGCATTCGTTTTGGGGGTTCTGAGTCAAACAAGACCAAATCAGTTGATTCGCACCTAAAGCACGAATATCCACGTATCCATGGTAATGCCGAATGAAAGGCAAGCGGGTGTACCCAGCTGGTGTCGACAAATGCTTAGTAATGCAGGAGCAATATGAATTGTACACGTGAAAGCTGCTCAGTGAGCATGACAAGACGGAGCGTCGAGAGTGTTTGGACGGGCAGGGATATACAACAATAGACTGCAAATAGGTACGAGTAGAAACGAACTGGTAACCTGATGATTTCAAGAGCGGAACGCTTAGGACTTCTGTACGGAAGCATCACAAACGAGAGATTCAGCTGGGTTCCAGGTGAGTCTCTTGCAGAACCAAATTTGTTCGCAAACGAGTGTACTTCGCTAGCTTCCCAATCTCTGTTCTTCCTCAACAGACGGGAGTAGGAGTCGCCTTGTTCACATAGTATGAGCCAACTAAGACAAGTTTTCCAACTAACTGCAAGTATTCATAATACTGAACACGACTCACTCGCTTCTACTGTTCCCTTCTGTTTAACTTCCATTCATCTCCCTTCATAAGAAACTTAGGCATGCCGAGATATATTTCACCGATGCGTGTCTCCATTGCGCCTGAAACTAGACCTGAGAGTTCGTGAGGCTAACAAGTCCTACTCGTGTACCACGCGTAGCAATATTCCCTCTATTCTTTGTATAGATATCCACCTACAAGTGATAAGCGTCTGACAAGGAAATACAGGCAGAAGAAATTCCCACGCCACGAACTATTCCGGGGTGTCTGGGAGATTTCTGAACTGGGGAGGATGAGGAAAGTACGGGGAAAGTTGATTTTTGCTGTCTCTCGTTTTGCTGTTTAGTAATCTACTGAGAAGCTATCCACATGTTGTCCAACGACGTTCTTTTTAGACTGTTTTGCATCACCCATGGTTGAATAGCTGTCAAATCGGGAGGTACTACATCAACCGGTTTTCCGATCGAACCGCAATTGTCCTTGTGGATTCGGAAACCTCCACTGTGGCCGATGAGGAGTTGGCGTCGATTGATGACGAAGATCAGAAACTACTTACTATCGCCAATCGGTTGAACAGTTATATTGTTGGACTTGATGCAGCTGTTGACATCCCACGAGACAAAAAAGGAGGTAGGCTTTCATGGTCTTTTTTTCCAGAGTGGCATAATTATCCGCCAAGTCCAGCCATATTGTTCCTACGAAAATTATACGCATTAAGTGACGGCCAGTGAACGGTACCCAAAAAAAAAATTCAGATTTGGGATGAGGTTTCAACTATCTGGTAGCGATAACCAGGATAAAATAGTTACCCTTTTTGAACCTAAAGCTGCGGACTCTCGAATTGAAAATTGGACTAGAGCGAGACGAAGCGAGGCATTCAAGGGTAAGCAGCATAAAATCAGGCATTGTTTAAATCAGACATCCATTCGTCTGTTAGTTTTTAGGACTGTAACTGAAGACCACTCAGTCATATATCTGACAAGCTGAATGGTATTTGAGCTTTTGGCCAGGAGTGCCAGAGCACTGAATATGCCGAAAAAGTTGTCTGTAGTGGTGCCGAAGATAAGTCATGTGACCGATCAGCCAGAGAGAACAGGCAGTCAACGATAACTTCATAAGTTCCCCTCAAAGAATTGCCAGTAAACTGTACACTGTTCGCTGTCACCGGATATCTGGCCAAGCAAAGAACCCTCTGTCTCGTGCATCATCTGTCTAAGAGACCCCTAGATTCTCAGTGGTGAGTAACCGGGTTTGATCAATACTGTTGGGCTGTGATAGTTCTTCGAAGATGTTGATTTGGCATGCTGTTTGCCAACTGCCTGAAGGATGACAAATAGTCAGGCGTGCACGCACTATGGCGTGATAGGAATCAAGTTGTGTTCCCCAAAACGAACGACGGTTGTGGATTGTAGCTCCTAACCGGTGGCTGATGGCCACGTGATTCAACTGGGTCCAGAGTTGTTTAGGGGGCGAGATGGCTCAAGTGGTTAGAGCGCGAACTTACCTACAGGAATCTTCGTGTTTCGAACCCGACCTCTGCCTCTCGACTTCCCCTGTCTAGGCTTGGGCAACCTAACAGTATCCCAGCCCTCGTGCTCCCTTCGGGTGGCATGGCAGTTGGGCACCCGAAGGGGTGCTACAGCTGAACGATAACAGTTGATTTGCATTTGGTGGTGGCGAGGTGAACGTTTATGCTGACGGTTCATACCGGCTAGAAACGGTTCATGATCGGACGAGTGGCTCTCCGTTATTTGTGCGACGAGCATCGAATCCGACTGGACCACCCAAATGTGATTCCAAGACGACCGAATCGGGCATTGTTATTGTCCACAGAATCACAGTGTCAGTGCACCTTGCTCGAAGAATGCGGCTGAATAAATCTTGTTAGGAAGCCTCCTTCTCAGCATCAGAACTGCAGTCCGTTGGGCCATGAGCCGACATGACGATCAGACATCGCATTTTATGTCGAGAGGCTTTGGGCTTGTTTAAGCTGGATAACCGGACGGACTGTTCACTAGGGTCCGATCCAACAAAACGCGTTCAGCTATGGAGTTGAGTGCAACTCATATATCTCATGAGTCATCACCTCTGGATCACTAGACACACGAAGGGTGGAATGTGAACGAACTGAGTTCGTCCTTGGAGGTTTGAAGTGTAAAACCACGCTTCAGACATAAGCAAGTTTTGGACACATAGTATACATCAATTTTAATGGAGTACAAGGTTTCAGCAAGCAACGTAAAAAGCTCCTATATAGAAAGGATCTCGTGGATTAAGAAGGGTGTTATTTTGTTTACTGTTACTAGGCACCGAGGAGCATAAGGCCCCTTGGTCAGATAACTGACAGTCAAACAGCCCCAGTGATGTTTGTTTGTGTGGTGGGAAGGGGTTAGAAAGGGATATCGGTGAAAACCGAACTGCGCGGGCAAACATTACTTCCCGGTTGCCCAAGCCAAGGAATGGGGTTTGGTTGGTGTACCCCGCCAAGAGGCTTTGACTCTGAAGTCTGACCCGCAAGACAGTGGAAAAGGTTTTTTTGGGACCGTATTCAGAATAATGCACTGGAGGTCAACTGAACTGCTGAGTGGTCGGATGGTGCGGTCCGCTGGAGGTCAATTGAACTGCTGAGTGGTCGGATGGTGCGGTCATTAGGGCTGACCTTTTCTAACCGATCCTTCTTCGGGAGAAGGCAGTATCGCTCCTTTCATTATTGTGGACATTCTGTTTGCCTGAGGGACAGACCTTCCTCCCTTCGGACTCATATCGCAGAGAACAGTACGACTTTATTCTCGGACCGCCTCGTAACACGAGGTCTCGCTGTTGCTAATCTGACTGCTCCCCCTTTGGCCTTCTTGGCACTTTGTGGAAGGAATTTTCAATCAGTGTAGCCCGAGGGATCTTTGCAGTGCTCAAGTCCGACCATCAAGTTAAGATAAGAGCCTTAGGTCAGGGCAGTCATGGGTAGAATAAGCATAACGAGGACGTCAGTTTTGATGATTGGATCTACAAGAGTGCTATTAATAAATGGACATCAGATGATAAAAATATAAAGAAAAACGTAGGAAACGTAATATTATTGGTCACCAATACTGTTACTTACATAAAGTAGGCGACCCTGTTATGCCTAACTCTTGACGATCACTGTGTCGTAAGATTAATTCTGATAGCGTGATGGTGTTTTTACTCGGGTTGGAATGTATTCAAAAGGCACTGTAAGCTGAGCAGGAACGCGATAGGGATCTAAAGGCGGTTTCAGAAGGCTGACGACAAAGCAGCATTGTTTCATAGAAAATTCCAGAACATTGCTTTTTGGAAGGAGTCAGCAGCCACCATCCAACGTGTTCCAAACCAGAAGAACTAGGAGAGTTGTATTCAGGCTAAAAACCTTTGATCAACCTGATGTGGAAGCCTTTGAAATCGAGCACAACCCTCCTTTCATAGAGCTCGCTGGCTGACAGTGGTTTACAAGCTGCCAAAAGGCCGGACTATCC
>NW_008752020.1:9613-33448 GCF_000715545.1 Opisthorchis viverrini | reverse complement strand
AACACGATGGGGATCTACGTTGTTTCTAATAGTGGTCCCACTCACCGGGAATGGCGCCAAAAACGGAGATGTCACCCGATTCATTGGATTCGTGGTAGATGGTTGGTCTCTTGGGAGAAAGTGACCCAAATCATGTTCATCACAGATCCCCAAAGTTCGTAAGTCGCCAGGAGTCAGCAAGGGAACAAATGAGCACTGAAGAGTTGAGCAGTTTTTTCACGCCAAGTATTGTTTGAAACATGAATTTATGGTTGATTTTCTTTGTTTAACCTCCATTCTCCCGTTTTTTCAGCCTTGACCTACTGCGTTGAAGTGCACCAGGTTGGAAATGTCGCGCTCACTCGAGATAACTTTAATTCTCTAAAACCTGCATTGGCCAAACAACTACAATCACAGGTGGGTTATTAACTTCTGGCTCAAAACCGCTTTTGAGTCCTTCAAGCAACATTTCATCCTAGATAGAAAATGTCGTTGTGCCCATAATTTCACAAGAACAACGCGTTTTTTGAAGCGACCTAGGAGCTCTGCTTTCGAAGGCGATTTTAATCAGCTTTTTCCCCCTATCAAATCTTAGATGTGTATACAACTAAACCAGAGGGGGCGTTTTTGACTTCATCAAACATATTCTGTTGAGGAAGATGGGAACTTTTTCATCAAGACCACTTCTAGACCAAGACTATCCCACCATGGAGAGTGAGAGTTCCAATTTTCTCAGAGGAGAACGCGTTCCAGGAATTTGGATTTATCCTACGAATAGCTTTTTCGTGCTTTTCAGTCATATTTTGTTTTCCCCAAGCTTCACAAAACCTCTTGGCCTATGTTACGTAAGTCCTGGTTTCGAGGTGGAAGCACGTGTCCATCCAGCACCGATGCCCAGATTGCGAGGAAACAAAAAATCGTTCAACTGCAGCACCCTTTCGGTGCCTAGCTGCCATGCCACACACGAAGGAGGCACGAGGGCTGGGATACTGCCAGGTTGCCCAGGCCTAAACAGGGGAAGTCGAGAGGGAGAGGTCGGGTTCGAGCCACGGACCACGAGGAAACAAGTTGGCACTATAGGACACCGTTGTCGGGAAGCAATCGTGCACCTTTACTTTTCGCTTAGTCTTCTGTCTTCAAACGTTTGAAACCAGTTGTTGTGATTCGAACTTCTGTTTGATCTCTGTGGAATCCATCTTTGCACCGGTCTATTCCACGATTTTGTAAGATTTGACACTACAGACTCCACCACTGAACTCATGGCTCCACCCGATCGGATTGAAAAGGACTGGAGCGAGAAATACAATCAATTTGGTTTTTACGTGAGACTCAACATGAAGATATTTTCATCAAAATATCCTGCGATATCTCGAATGTCGTGCCAACTGAAACATGAGGCGGCCTGTGTGAGGCACATTCAGTTGTAGTATATCATAAACGAGAGATTCAGTTGAGTCTCTCGTGAAAACTAAATTGATTTGCAAATGAGTGTATTTCTCGAAAACAATCCAATTTGAGTTCAACATAAGGTTGACGGAAACTCGGGGACTACGCCTACCTGATGAGCTCCAAGAAGGGCGAAACCGGTCGTGGGCTGTCGAAGAGGTTTCAGCAACCTTGTGAGTAGTGTCCTTCAGGAATGGAGCAGGTTTGGCTGTGTATGACAGTGAGCACTCAAGTGGTGAGACAAGGGTATATAGTGAAAAGTTCAGATTCCAAGTGCTTCAAATGTTGGTTCCGCCCCAAGTAAAACGCATCGGTGTGGCATTTCATCCTAATAAAACATTGTCGTAACTATCCATCAGTTGTACTCTTACTTTCACCAGGTCAGCACGTTTCTTGAAATCAACGAATAACTCTGTTCACAAAAATGATGTCGCCCACTTCTTTTCCCCTGAAACCGGACGCAAAAGAACGTGGTTGAGTACTTTTTCAACCATAACTTGAAAAGCCAGTTTATCGCCGATCAACTAACTACAAATCTCTACATATGAATTATGCGAGTCAATAGGCAGCCATCCCTCTTGTAAGGTTTTCAGTATGAATATAACCAAACCGCGGGGGTCACTTTTAAATTCTTCAAAGATCTCCCGTTGATGAGGACCAGGTCCACTTCTAGACTATCCAGCCACGAAATGAAAGTCCTCTCCACAAAGCAGAGCGTACAAATAGATCGATAATATGCTCCAGTAATCTGGATCCATTACCTGGCGATCCCTAAATCTCACAGAACTCCCTTGGCCTGGTTCCAGGGTGGAAGCATCTGTCCTTGGTATCCAGTATCCATCTTCTGCTTTGCGAAGGAACAAATTATGACTACAAGACACCGTTGGCAGGTGCACTTTTTGCTTGGCCGTCTGCCCTCTCAAGCGATTTAAACCAGTTGTTACAGTGCGTATTTCTGTTTAGGTTGTGTGAAAACCATCCACGCACCCATCTACTCCACGTCATTCCAAGTTTTGATAAGCTACGGTATTGCAGGCCCCACCACTACTCTCATGGCTATACTGCACTGAGTTGAACGGAACTGGTGCGGTGGTCTGTGACAGGGAGCAATCAAGTGGAATAAGGCAGTGTCGAATAGCAGGAACGTCAAACTGGAATCTCTCCTAATGCATAGTCCATCCCCCCGTAGAATGAGAGCGTACCGCTGTAATAAGTCCGTTAGTTAGAGAACTGCCTTGCACAAAGGTTCCTTTCACTGTGTCAAGACTGACAAGCAGATTGAACTATTGTATTTGATGTTTGTAGTCAAACGTTTGTCATCACATCACCTAACCACTGCCTAACCACTCTTCACTTTCAATAAACCCTCACCTAGCTAAAATGCGCTGCACGTCAAACAACGAGGATCGTGAATGTGATTCCAAGACGTGTGCTGGATTTCGAGGACAGACTCGCCGTGTCGGCCATCACCCACTTCCACACGAGATTTCATCCGGCGGATACGGGATTTCCAGAGCAATGGAAAATAGGACTGCAAGGCGTGATTGACTCTCTGGGAGTAAACAAGGGTTTGGGAATCAACTTCCAACTGCCTGTTTACGGAGAATTTAGTAAGCGTTACGAAATTTGTGCGTATTTTGACAATATCGCAAGGTTATTTAGATAGACCATGTAGAGGAGCGCACTCCAGGGGATCAGAGCCGCTTTGAGTGCGGTCGATATCAAAGTCATCATCTGATGAGCGGTCAACAGGCGTGATCACGTGATGCGGTTCACGTGATTGAAGAGTATATCGTTGTGTCCCTATCCAAGTGTAAGTTCATCAAAATTAGTGATCGACCGCTCGTGACCGAACGGTTAGTTGTTCAATCTACTAGTGTAACGGTGACACCGACCGCNTGACACCGCTGATGGGGAGGCATGCGAGTAGTATGTGTTGTTCTTGAAAAGGGGAGATATGTTGCGGAATTTGTGGAGTCACTTTGTTGCATTTGCTTGGATTTGAGTAATGAATGATTTGAATCGAATATCCAGGAAAGTTCAAGTAGACGCGTTCAGGAGAAGATGGATGTCCAGTTTTTGTGAATAAGATGCAAATGGAAGTTTTGCTTCCCTGTCTAACCGGTCAGTTGGCATTTTCTAGTAAATGACTTCGCAGCGAAGGCCTTCTTCCTTTCACTAGAAGCTGGGGGTTGCTGGTTAGAAACTCCCTCCTGGGTTTTCCCCAGATGCGCGCTGCCGAGACTTCCTTATAAGAGTAAAACATTTGCACAGTGTCTTCGGGTCGTCAAGTGTAATTTGAGGTCAATGATTGGAAACCTGTTGGCTAAACCTTGTTCAAATTGGGCGTAATTAGGCATTGGATCCCCTGGGAGGCGGTGGTACTTCAGGGTCAAGTGTAATTTGACGTCAACGATGAGAAACCTGTTGGCTAAACCTAGTTCAAACTGGGCGTAATTAGGCAGTGGATCCCCTGGGAGGCGGTGGTACTTCAGAGAAAAGAGGTCAAGCACGACGAAACGCGGCGACCACTTTCGTAGCAGCTCGTTGGACACGCTCTATGAGGGTTACATCGTTCCTGTATCCTGAGTAAACAACTTGGTTAGAATATTCAAGAAGTGGTCTGACGCGGGCCCCATAGAGTATCTGGAATTCCATGCGAGTAATACGGAGAAGGGCACGCCGAAGCATCCGTAGAACGGCGAACGCCCTTTGAGCCGATTTTTCGTGGTGCAGTGAGAAGGACTTGTTTGAAGAGAGCCATATACAAGAGTCCCTTTTGGCATCTATCCTCGTGATGTCTTCTGGTCCATTCTCACCATACGCGCTGAGTCGCCTTCAGGTGACATTTGGACGCACTTTTTCTCATTCAGAGAATGTGCGAGTCCAAGAAACACTGACGCACCTTTTTCATCCATTTGAAGGGCGCTGGTTTTGGAGATCCAGGATTTCCAGTCATCCGCAAAAAGTAAACATGTGATTGAAAGAACATCTGAAAGACCGCTGATGTAGATCAGAAACGGAATTGATCACACGGTGGAGCCTTGAAGAACTCCAACAGAGACCGGTGTCGAAGAAGAGTAGGTCAAACCCACCTTCACCTTGAATGTTCTGCCTGATAGGAACGCCTTAATCCAGCGTAAAATTTCCCCTTGAATCTCACGAGACCCGAGGTTTTGGAGCGGCGGGTCACTTGGACCTCGATCGGATGGTTTAGATAAGTCGAGAAATATGGCGTCCAATGAGTCAGTTGTCTTCAGATTGGGTTAAGCTGTCCATAAATGCAAGCATATTCGTTGGGCAAGAACGGTTTGCAGAAATGAATTTCGCCCCAGGAATATCAAGTTGCTAGTACTGAGGTGAGTAAAGATGGCCCTGGCCTAGCCCCAACGCATTGAAGAGAGTTGTATCTTGTGCAAGAGTTGATTAACGTCCTCATCAATGAAGAGCGAATCAGTGAGCGGCCGTTCGTAGTTACGTTTAGACAAGATCAAACGTAACAAGATGGATGAAACAGAATACAGGCATGCAGGGTGTTTTCTGTAGACTTCATATACCTTTATTGCGTCCCCTTTCCTGTCCATCAAGAAGAGCGCGGTTGGCTTAGTTGTGAGACGATGTCTCGTGCTTAAACAGCAAATTTTTGTTTTTTCGGGCGAGACCTAGTATGGTGGCTTGTTTTCGTATATTTCACTGGAGGATTGCAGATTTACAATGGTTCCGCATTTTACGAAACGCCAGCTCATCTCCTGTGATTACCTTTCCGAAGCATAGCTGAGACCTCGTTTCTAGAATACGCCGAATGTTTAGGGTAGCTTTTAGTACATTTGACTGCGCGCCGGTTTCTTTGGGACTCGGACAGTGGTCCTGTATATCTCCTCCACTGAAGCTGGTCCCAGTTTGAGTTGGCCCTTTCCGGGAGGCCTGCACGGCAGAAGTTTTGAATCCACGCCCGAGGTTCCGCTTTCCTGGCCCCGTAGCAGATAAGAACAAAGATCAGCACACAGTGGTCACTATGTACCAGTGAAACTTTGATCAACGAAGCGTCTTTCGTTTGTGGTGACTAAATCCAGTAGGGGTGATAGATAAATTTTTCGCATTCTACAAACCTTTGGCACGTCTGAAGACACTTCTTAGGTCGTTCTGTCATCTGAAACGCGTTCTTCCTGTGAAAGGCTGTTTTAGAAGAAACGCAGCATTGAATTCGGAAGAAGGTGGAATCGATTTTAACTTCGGTACTTTTAATATGACTGACGGGAAACGGATATTGGCACAGAAATTCAATGCGATCCGTCGTGGTAGAGTAGATGACACATGTGCACGCTAACTGCGTCCGACCATGATTAATAGGCGCTCATTGAAACCGTTTTCTGTTTTTGACACGTATTAGACATTCATATTCATCAAGTCCCTTGAAACATGATGACAAATTGGCCAACGTTTTAAATTCAGCTACCAGATTGCTAAAAGATCTTACTTTGCTTGCAGAAACAGAAGGCTATTTGAGTAAGTGTCAGTTGCAAATTCGCTGAGAAAATCCTGTCATCTGTTTCATTTGGAACACTATTCAAGATCTCGAAGAGTTTTTCTTGACTCAGCCCTACATGCGATATTACTGAAAACTCTTTAGTAGTCAGGTACAGCTCTCACTCCCGTTATTGTTCATCAGCCAGGCCCGATCACCGCACATTTTATTCTGCGGTTGGGCATCACAGTGTTCGTTCGTGAGGGTGAAAATCCATGTGTAATAAGCTTGCCGTTAGCAGAAAAATGGATCCAACGACTTTCAACCGAATTTGCCTCACACGAGTAGCCTTGTGTTTCATTTAGAAAGATATCCACGATATTTAGGTTGTTCCATTACGCGACACTACTCATAACGGATTCCTTTCCTAGTGTGAACAATTCGGCCTTCAAGTTGGACTAGGCCAACTGGACGAGTCCCAAAAGGGCCGAAACCAGTGATCGGCTGTTCAAGAGTTTTGAGCAACCGTATGAGTAGCATCGGAAGAAAGCACCTATCTTTCACGACCTCCATAAGCAATTCCATTGTTACTGATTGGATAGAACCTGCTTCGCCAAATCAATAACCTCAGGATCAACCAATTGTATTGTCTGTTCTCGTATTACCCAGTGAATAGTAACCGGTGGCTTCGAGTTTCTTTATCACGTTAATCTTCGCATCTTCAGAATTGGAACTGGGCATGTATGTCCCAAACTATGAGCGTCACGTGAACATTTTGGACCCTCGTTCGATAGAATGTAAAATGGTAAGTTTTTCCCGATTACGATGACAAATTGATAAAACAGAGTGATGATTAAAATTTGTTTTCCATCTTTTAGCCAAGTTTCCATTTGAATTTCAGGCCTCAATACTGGGTGTTAGTCAGAACTGAAGTCACCTAAAATAGTGCTGAGTACAGCTTCCAACTACGCAACGTTTGATTTATAGTATGTGAGTAAAGAAATCGATCCGTCTTTCAGCGCCAAACGACAGTACACAAGGGTTTTTTAAACCGACTATATGTTGACCAATTCGTGTTGACAATTTCCTAATTGTCGATGCTACTCGCCTTCCAGGATGGGGACCGCGTGATCCTCACTGTACCTGGTTGGAGACACTAAAAGATATGGCTGTCAACCGACGTCAGTGGCGTTCTTGTTGTCAGTTTCTATCCAGATCGCCTGAGTGAGTATCTGGAGGTATAGGCGCCTGGGAATGATTGTGATAAGCTAGCACTGAGTCCCTTCCCCATCCACCTTTGCTCTTTTCTTTACAATAAGGCTTTCAAATAAATCATGTTTGTACGACAGTGAGGCATCGGTGTTGAACACTGATGTCATGCTATCGATGATTATGTTGGTGTTGATGATGATGATGATGAATTGTCGTGTGCGTTTGCTGGTGACTGATCAAGTAGCTGTTCATCTGTTGGCCAAGTGAGGCTCGTAGAGGAGACATCATCAGTGCACGTCCAACCACGCAAGTCGAGCAAGTGTGAAGCTCGACGGACAGAGCAACAGCCCCCCCTGACTAGTAACCAAACAATGATTCAGCAGTCATCCCTCGTCACCTCACTCCGAATCGCATTCTCAATGCCTTCCTTTTGCCCGATCTGTAAACTGGGAGTTTGAACATCGCAGTTTTCAAGGGGCAATTCCGTTATAAAAGACTCTTCACTGTCTAAATTCACATCCGCTTTCATTAACTTTTCCGTAACCAGCTTCTCATTTACGTATCCAGTGAGTATTTGGCCAAACAATGTGAACGCACTGATGTTAACTGGCCACAATTCACCTTTCTGCATCACTATCCTTTCATGCAATGCTTGCGTCTTACGATGCAGTCCAGATTCATTCAGTAAACTATCGTAAACGAGTAATTTTAGCCGAATTCAGTTGAGTCGTTCGTCTGAACCAAGTCAGTGTACACGCGAAATCATTCGGCAATCTGGTGTGAAGTAGACCACAAGGTTGGGATGGAAAAGCCGGCCTACCTGTGTAGCTCGAAACGAAAGTTGAAAAACCGGTCATGGAATGTCGGAGAGTTTTCAGAAACTTTGTGTGCCACGTCTAGACTTTGTATGGCGTCATTTCAAATATCTCACCACCTGAAGGATCGCGCGGTCCTATGCAACATGTTCAGTGTGCCATTGGAAAAAGTTGGCCTCATTGACCGTACTATGTGACTTGAACAGCGCCAAGACATTGTTTGAAATCACAAGATACTGAGAAACCTCAGGGTTTTCTTTCAATGTAGATTTTTCAAACTGACGAATGTTTGATATGAACCACCGCGATCTACTTGAAACGGACGTGGATCTAGTCCGGATGAGTTTAACGGCTGTTTGATTAAATCGCATTTAGACTGCGTCACTCGTCTCTCAACACACAGGATCAATATCACGTGGTCGCCTATTGACTGACTTCCGGAGTGATTACTTCTCACATGAAATTTTCACTCATCTTGCGAAAGTATTTTTCGTCAAAGTTACTTATACATTGGTAGTCTTTGGCCTTTCTCCCGGTTTTATTTGTTCAGATCACAATTTCAGGGTAATTCGAATTAAAGAGTTTAAAAGAATTCATGGCACAGTAACGTTTGGCTTCAATTGGAACCGTTCTACTCCTCAAGGATGAAAATACTAAACATGTTTTCATCTCCACCCTCTCCACTTTCAGCTTGACAGCATTTTTGAACTATTGAACCCCTTGAGCTACTATTGCTACCCATCGGAACACTTTATAGCAAGAGATGGGGCCGACCTCTACGCAACAGCTTTGGTGCAGATGTCTATTCCATCTATCTCGGCGCACCTTGACGGAAAAGAATATTCGGATCTGGTCTTTCTTGAACTGTTGGACCGAAAATGCAAATGGGCATCGTTTTCGGTGTTTACCTTCCCAGACGTGGCTTCATACCGTAAGCTAGTTTGGTTGCAAATTCGAATGCATTCTGCGTAGTTCCTCAGGAGTATGCTTACCTTGTTTCACGTTGAACGCCGACGTTATTGCGTATCGATGGATTTTCCCCGTCCTCTGATGAGATCAACAAAAGGGGTGTCATCTCTCTGGAAGCATATTCGCTCTAGACGAGGAAACTCTCCGAGGCCTGAAGAGGCTTCTGATCGTTTGTCCTTTCATTTGAAAATGAATGTAGGCTTGCCGTTACAGTAAACAACTTTCCACGGTCTTGGTGGACGTCGTACAGCACTGTTGTACAACGGATTGCGTAGAATTGTGATCTAAATCATTTGATTTCTTAGCTCAACGAACCATTTTGCTCTTCCCAAATTACAGCCTATTACTCCGATCCCGACAGAGAAGATCACTTCAGTAAGACATTTTATAACATACTTTGTTATACATCCTTCAGTTGTGGTGCACTGTTTCGATTTGAGCTTCCAATTTCTAGATTAACCTAATTTCATGGAAGAGACTACTTGCAATGTTGCTGAAAACTCTTCGACTGATTTCATATCACAAGGATTACACGGTAGCTCTCTTTTCTGGCTCGGCCTGAGCAGTGCACATCCTCAGGGGTACGGTGATTTGACCATCTTCCCGCCCAGTCCAAACATTCTGGCTAACCAGCGCCAAAACAGGGAAGCATCTATCCCGCCTTCTGTTCTCTTCAGAGCTCAGAGTCACTGTGCATCCTCAGAGGTAGAATAACTCAATCCGCAGATATCCCATATGCGACGCAAACTGCCTACGACTGCTAATCCAGCAACGTAGGCTGAACGTACATGAAACGTGTGCGCTTTGAGTGATATGATTAGTCTCAGAGCAGAAAGGTGCGTCATTGATTCCGAGATTGAGAGGCTTGGAAACTCCCAGACCAGCTGGACCATGGTGTGGGAGATCAGCTGGAAAATCAACTGTTTCCCGAGTAACATTCTCAGCTAATCGTATTTTCATCATCTTCGTCATTATCATCATCGTCATGAACAGCAGAAAATCAGTGCTCTACACTGATGCTTCGCTGCCGTAGAGTCGATGCCTTTAGCTCAAAGCCTGACCGCGAGGCAGCGCTGTGTTGGCTGGAACAAGTCGCCACATAAGTTCTAATCCACAACCTGGAGGGCCAGGATGCTCTGTTGGTCAGGCGTATAACCAGTGACCAACCTGGTAAGGGAGACACTGCGAGTGTCTCACGGACATCCCTAATGGGTCACGGAAGCACACAAACCGTCACACTGCGGTAAGGCCCAAACAAGGGGCACAAAATTCTAGTGTTGATAAAAATATTTCGCAAAATATTTTGCCTCATGTAAGATTTTCTGAATCATCCTTCGTGAGTTTATTCACAAGCTGCCTCTCAGGTACTGTTTTGCGTACTTTCCCAACACCTGACAAAGTCCTCTATCCCTGAGCAAACTACTTTTGAGGGGACGGATGGCGGACGCTCTCAATGAATAATGTTCAGTAGCTTCTGGGAAGTTATCACCTCATATTAAGGAGTGATGGTCAGTGATATGACATCGACTGCGTACTTTGCAGGCACTCGGAAACCGCATACGCTGAATTTTATGTAGCAGGCATGGCAACCTTCGCATTGTCCCAGCCTACATCTCAAGGTCATCACCTTTCGTTTCCCGTATAGTCATCATTCATAAGTTTGCCCTATATGTAAGGCGGCTTCGCTGCAGATAAACAAGGCGCCATTTTGGGGGACACAGCTATAGATTCCATGGGAGAGTCCATCTAATGGAAGTCCAAACTAACTCGAGCTGGACAATTCGGAATGGCCGGGATTCAACTTGATCAAAGAGGCAATGACAAATCAGGCTGTTTGACTGTTCCGCAGTATGGAGTCGGCAGGAAGCGCACCTCAAACCAATGACACTGAGGAACAGCTGATTAGCACTGCAATACCATCGCTCCGGGCCACAAACCGTCTCCGAAGTCTCCCGGTCCAATATGAGATTTCTGATAACTAGAAGGCTCCAGATCTCCTACCAAGTCAGAGTTGTAGGTAGCTGATGTAGAGGTGGGAACGATAGAAGAGCAAACGAATAACACACAGGTTGCCAATCGTGGCAAGTTGTGGCCAGGAGACGCAGAAACTTGTCACTGATTTGTTCGTTGATCTGGGTAGTTTGAATGCAGACGTCTCATCACCCACCGGAAAACATCACCAGTGCGTTGTTAGGGGGCGGACTGGAGCGCAGTGATGGATGGGGAAGTGATACGTTTGCCCTAACATACGTGCCGCCATCCTAGATAGACCTTTGAACGCGACTGTTTGTTCAGTCAAGCGGTTCTGCCTGTTGGTCTGTTATCCTCTGTCCTGATTACTCGGTGACCGCGCGACTTTCGAACTTGTCCTACTATTGGTCCGTGCTCGAGTGATCTCTGTCCTTGAGGCACTTGGTTTCCGCTTTGTAACTTTTGTTGACATGACACTAGGGTACTTCCTGGTTTGTAACGCTCGCACCAACTACTCAAGTACCCAACCCACCAAGGAACAGCCCAAACGTACCTACCAGATGAAACCGGACGCAATGGTAGGGCAGAACCAGCATCAGGGCAACTCCAAACATTTATCTTGAGTGTTCGAAAAATCCACATTATTTGGTTGGCAACTGCTCGATTGGGAAGAAACTTTGTCTCCAGGCCCTAATCAGAATGACCATTTTTCAAGATTACTTTCCCAACTATCGTACAGGTAGTTCGTACCCCGTTGCAGAAGCAATATTATGAACCTACAGTCATCTATACTACTTGCAACTGCATTCTCTATGCTATGTCCTGTTTTTGCCTTTTTCAGTAGTCATAGTACAAATGTTTACCAAATTTTCCGTGGATCCCAAGGCACGCCACCAAGGGGAAATGAATACATTGTCCAGGCGGACGGGCCTAGAGAACTCTCTCGTTTCCGATGTGGGTGCTCATATTCGCACGGTTTTCTTATTTGCTCGTACATTCACTTTTCAATTTGTGCGCAGTTAACTGGCATTTCACGGACTCTGTAGTGGAAGGTCTTGCTCCCCTCCCAAACCGATTGATTAGATCAGTGAAGGACAGTCGGTGATCAAGCAAGCACTCTAGGAGGCCTCCAGCGAGAAAATCTCAGCTTGTGTCATCGGTAGAGTGGGAATTGGAAAGCGGTGTGTCTAAGCTGTTCATTTCAAGTTAATCAATTCATTCATAAAATGTGTGTTAGCTTACCGGTATCGAAGGCATAGGGATTTCCGAGTTCAATGAACAACTCAGCAATATAATTAACGTGGCCTGTGTAAAATGCTAAGACAGGTTGACGGAGGATTCTGACACAATGGTTGGCGAGTACCACACCACTAGCACGTTGGACGATATGATAAAAGTTTTGCTCAAAATGTGACCGAATATTGGTGGATCGGATGTGTAAGTTGACCGACTGTTGATCAGACGAAAGCCGACCTAATCCCGTAGCTCAGTAATCGGCTTGCAAACGTGTAGTTTGTAAGGTGATTCCTGGAAGTCTCCTTGGGGTTCTGTGGTTTATAAGGAGCATTTGATTCCTGCGACGTGACTGACTGGAGATTGTCCGACAGATCTTTTCAAGATCTGCTGTGCGCTGTGGTCTCACTGTCTTGCAGTTGATTGGTTCATTGTATAGTTTGTTCAGTAGATGTGTTCCTTTGTTCCGATTGGTCCATTCCGCCTTTCTTGAGCGCTGCGCTCTACCCACCCATCAATTAATTCGACCGGTGCATTGGATACAACCTATTTCCATTGAATTTTCTTATCTAGTTCTTCCTTGTTTTGTTTTGGATCCTGGCTGGTTCACAGAGTACCTTATCCTTTGAGCTATTTTCCACTCGGTAGTTTTTGGGCTTTCTGATTTACGGAGTCACCTATGGCTTGGCTGTGCATTCCAGTGATCTCAATTTTCACCCTGAGTTTTGTGTTACTCTGGTGCTTCCTACTGGTTTCTTCCCTGGTCCCTCGTATGGCGCTCTCAGGTTCAACTGTCCTAATTTTTGTGGCTTTCTCGAATGAATACCACGTCCCTAAAAATGATCACTTATTCCCGTTCTTGCCAGTGCAAGTAAACGAACAAATGAATATGTCTCTTTCCTGATCTACATGCACGGGACGAGTGGAAATCGTTCGTGTCGGTTAGCTGCAAGACGGCCTCCGTGAAATCTGACTGATGGCATCCTTCCAGTTGGTCCTGTTTCCGTATATATATGGCCTGACCTACTGCCAGATTTTTTTACTTAATCCTTAGGAGGCTTCCAGAACTTGATTCGAGTTAGCTTTGACCCGATAGCTCAAAGTTGTAGTCTGCGTCTGTATTCTGTTCTCGCAAGAATGGATGTTTTTGGTTGTTTAGGCAGCAGGCCTTAGCTCAACCGGCCCCACAGTCCAGCTTGTTATCCCAGAGCACGCTCTTGGTAAAAATATTACTACATGATAATCCAGACAGATGTCACCCGAGTGTTAAACGAACAGACTCAAATGAATAATAATCAAAAGATCGGTCTACCACCTTCACGTAAAGACACTGTTTTTCCGCACTGCACAAGGCAAGGGGAATATCGGTAGGCAGGCCGATCCCCCATAGTCGAAAGTTAAGGAGAGTCGATTTGGACATAAATCAGGCCTGAACATACAATTGGCCCAACGGGTTCCAGCGGCTCAAACAAAGTTTGCACGAAGAGTGTCCCGACCCTGCTTGTCGTCCTGGGATGGGCTTCAGCAGAACAGCCAGTTCGCTAGTCCGCAGTTCGAATCCAAAGTCCCTCACCCAAATTGTTTTCCACTTTCTGCATTCAGTACAAAAATGACTCAGTTAAGCACAGTCACTTTATCTGTGATGCTACCACTGAAAGGAGGAAGATCCTTCGCCGCAGAGTTGTTCATTAAAAAACACCGACTAAACAGGTACAGGCTATTGGGAGAGGAAAGTAAAACTCTCATATGGATGTTGCTTTTCAAAAATCCGTCTTCTTTAACGCACTTGCACTTTCCCAGGTACTCATTGACCATCACGCAATTGTAGACAAATGCTGAAAAGCAGTTCCTCAAATTCAGTAATAAGTCTCACCTTTCATTGGGTCAAGGTAGAGTTAGAAAAAAACAACATACTACTCGCCTGCTCCATCCTTGGTATCCACGGTTAAACCATGACTATCATAAAACGGTCCGAAAATGTTTAGCCCCAGAAATAGCGTCGAAGTTGTTTCTCGGAGATACTATAGTTTCCCAGGAACTTCTCTTCACGAGGTTTGCCATTTATGGCACAGGGTATGACTGAATAAATGAGTGCAGAAAATCTTGAATATGTAGTTAGGTTTATTTCTAGTCATTTGAAGACAGAAGTTTTTGTCTCTCTCTAACCTCATGTGAAAGAAAGTGATACAGGTATCAAAGAATTGTTCAGTGAGCAAACAGAGAACGATTAAGCATATTTTAGGGTGTTTGGACTTGCGGCGTTAAGTCAACTGACAACCTTTCCTGGAACAAGCACTCGAAACTGTTTTGGACAGTTTGTTTACTTGTTTTAAGCACCTACCTTTCCTTAATTTATTTACTTGAGTCGTTCCTAACTAAGGAAGTCGATTCACGCACAAGCCAAACTGAGGCAAATGATCGGCTGGTCCTAGTCAATTGATCCATACCAAAATAAACGGATACTCCATATGAGGTCTAGCTGCTTAGCAGAGGTTTGCACCAACAGCCTTTCGTTGCTCGATGCTCAAGTGGGATAGGCTTCTGCACAGGGGCCTGCTGGTCCGCGGTTTAAATCTGGGCGAAGCCGTCCAAATTATTTCCGACTTTCCCCGTTCCCATTTTTATTCGTAGGACGCTACAGCTTTTGCTGATAGTCTTGTATAGAATAAAATGTGATTAACTAGGATGAAGGCAAATAAACGTTCCGAGTGCAAAATAGCTTAGATATGTATACATATCCAGGACCATAGTTAAGTTTGAACTGAGACCTCCAAAAACACAAATTTTGAGCCTTTATTGAGGCAAGTGATGTGGGTAGTCAAAAAAAGGTTGTGTGAAGAGAGGCAGGTTGATGGACAAATTAAGGTACGTAGACACGTTTTGTGATGTTAAGAATTTTCATTCTATAAACTTTCAGTTGCGCTTATTTCACGCGGGAAAACAGAGATCTTCTTTTCTTTAAATTGTTTCATGCTACTTTCTTGCTTGTATTGACAGTCCATTTTTTTCTTAGTTAATTCGCTTTGAACATTTAGCTTGGCTTGTGCACAAATACGGTTTGAACGCGCGTGCTTCCTGGCTTGCGCATAACTGACCAATCAGAATGCTGGCTTGTGCATGGATCGCATGCCCAGATGAAATGGGAAGAGTTCGAAACGAATTCGCGAGACACATCTTACGTTTGGTCGATTTAAACAAAAGTGCATTATATGATTGTTCAACTATGTGTTGAACGAAGTATCTCTTTAGCTTAAATTATCTGGCGGATTTACGGTCTTGTCCATAACAATAGTTCTGGGATTTTCCCCATTTTACATGTCGTTCAGGGGCGATTTCCACAAAGTACTATTTCTTCTTCCTTGATTGACATGCCGCTTTATTCTGCTGCAGGTACTCATAGAGTCGGCCTTGTAACCCAGTATCCTAATGTATTATCTGGCACAGAGAGTATGCGTGTCTTTCTGCTTTGTCCGACACAGCTTTGAGGTTGGTCTATTCAACACAATGCAAACGCGTTGGAAACCGCCAGGTTCATGATTGCTTGCTACCATTCTACGTAGCTGGTGTGCAGATGTTGATTTCGTATTGATAGTCGCCCTCCACTTTCTTCCGTGCCAGCGAGTACTTTCCTGACTTTTCCCACGAACGAGTGTCCTTTATTTACGGATACCAAGCATCAAACACACATAGCATGTTATTTTCTGCTATCAAAGACTAATCCGACCAGACTAATGAGATTCACTGTTTCTAAAACACAATGAACGCAAATTTTATGGCTGGAGACAAATTCTCCCGCCAACTAGACGAACTATTCGTTTCATACCCAAAAGGGCCGGGTTACTGTTTCAGAATAGCCCCAAGCTTCGAGTGGACGGAATGCGCTGAATTCCAAGTTGTGTGAAACTTCAGAACGGGCCCCAAGTAAGCCGAAACCTGAGATAGTTTTAGGACTTGGTTATGGCCAAAAGCCTATATAACGGCCACTATGACAGGCATGGCAATTTTG
Organism: Opisthorchis viverrini; assembly: GCF_000715545.1. NCBI lineage: Eukaryota > Metazoa > Platyhelminthes > Trematoda > Opisthorchiida > Opisthorchiidae > Opisthorchis > Opisthorchis viverrini. The sequence continues at coordinate 17,352 of NW_008752020.1, read as the reverse complement.
CGTTAAAAATGACTGAGTTGGCTTCTAGCCCCAAAATCCGAGCTACTTAGAAGTAGGAATAGAGTGTAGTGGTAACAATACTTTAACCGTCTGATAGTTTGTCCACAATGGGTGTGAAACAAATTCAAATGGACAAATATTGAGTCCCAGGCCTTTGGAGAAGGCTTCTGAGCCAAATTGCTATTTTCTTGCCTGTTTTGTATAACAAAATTCAATGTGCTCTGATCCCCGGTTTTGCACACCCTCAGTTACAACATCTACTGGGAATTCCATTCTACTCGATCAGATGCCGCATGCTGGAACTAATACCGCTCGGGAATCGCGTCGCTTTGGAAGCTCACATAGAAATACACAAGCATAGTGGGTACTGGGATAGAACGGAACCCTATTCGGTGCCGATTCGGTTGTCCGGAAAACTGAATGCTCGTGGTGACAAGGTTATAAACATTCAATGGCGCCGTCGGCTAAAATACCCCAACCGAATGGAATGAGAGTCAAATCGACTCAGGCGGTGGATCACAAACTTTGTTATTTTTGTTTCCGCTGCATGAAAATCTTGAACAATATGTATACCGCTTTTTCATGGTTTACAGAAGGAAATACGGTTAAAAAGTCGCTAGTTTTAGTGACATATGATCAGTTACGCGTGACTAAGGAATTTTATTTTCTCAACTAAATGAGCAAGTGTAACTCACACCAAAGGAAAATGACTCGTAGCAACCAGCTTGACGGGTTGGTCTGCTGCCATTTAAACGATGTTGAAGCGACACGTAAGATAACTTGCACGACCTTGCGAATATTCACAAAAACAATTCGTCATTCTAGAATTCACAAATGGTGTAGGGCATCAGAAGATTTTTAGGCGCGTTCGTCAAACTTCCAAATTGGCTTGGAAACGTCTCGTCACCACTCTAGGAGAGATGATTGATGTATGTGAATTTGGCAGATGAGTCTCTCACAAGGAACCTTCTTATACGGGAGCAACTCAGAGGTGAGCTGGTTCTCTACATATCAGTGGCATGCTCGTGGAAAACGCTCGCTCGCTTGAACAAGGGATGTGTAGTTGGGGACGGCCACATTATATTGCTTTCTGCTCAGGAAGTGAAGTGCGTAACTATGGTTTTTCAGCTGCTTGCGCTAAATTCAAACGAAGTGCAGCCTTAAAAATTACCAAAGTTTGCCAAATCGTCCAGGAACTAGTCTCTTAAAAAGCCCGACTTATGAACCTGCCTGCATGAAAGATCGGAGAAATTCCAGCAAAAGACGATAGCAAGAGCGACCATGATTATTCTTGCCCTGGATATTTTAGCCCTCATCGGAGGTTCAGTTTTCTCCAAGTCAGCCATGGGCTGGTTGTACACCCTTGCACGTTGCGTGACCCATAAACCTATACAAACTAGATGGCGAATGACCCCAGATGTTAACTCCTCCCAAGTTCCAAATGTTCCGTGCTATTCAAAGGGTCATCCCACCATCCGCTGGAGTAGGACTATCTTCGTTTCACTATCATTCCATTGCGAGCATCAATGACCGTCCTCTTTGTAAACCACACAACTCAGCCAATATTCTGCAGCTCTGTTTTTTTACGCTCAGTTAGGCCTTGAACAAGAAAGAATCTCGTGTGCGAATAAGTGTTTCACGAAATGCGTAACAATTCGTTTCAGGTAGAACACGAGTCTGGCGGAAAATCTTAAACCGCCCTAAGAAGCGCAAAATCTGACTTGGGCCATCGCGGGGATTTAGCGATCTCGTGGGTACTTCCCTTCAGTGGCATAGACACATATCTTGATGGGAAGCTACTTGATCGAGGCTAAACTCAAGTCTATTTTTCATCTGGGACAGCAAAAAATGCCCGAAGGGACAACATTAAACGGGGTTCCGCTTCACAGTCCCTTTTTAGCTATTTAACTATCAAAGGACCGAGGCCTCCCAAATTTCCGGTTTGTGTTCCCGCTCTCAATCAGGCGTATATGCTAGAATTTTTTGGACACTGCTGCCTCCACCCATGGAATTTACGTCAAAGAGCTCGACCTATCCCTTAAGGCTGAGGTTTCTGTGGTGGGGTGTCTGAGGTCTCTAATCAGCATTGCCTAAAAAGAATGCTAAAAATAAACTAGACTCGATTACGGTGCAGCGACTTGTGTACCTCTGTGACCCACTGAGCCATTCAAGAAGGCCGGCACCCGCGAACTGTCTTGCAGTCAGGCTTCTGAGCGGAATTCCCCAATCAAGCACCCTAATCTTCCCTCTGTCCGGGTGTGGGCTCCCTGACAATTTCCCAACTAGCGCACAGCCGTGAAGGTTACAACCTAAAGTTTTGTCATGCCAGGTCCGCCTTTGCGTAGTGCTATCATCCTGGTGGCGCTGTTGGCTGGAAGGGTAGGACTGAAAGGCGGCAACGTTCGAATGCCGAAGTCCACTTCTTACGCGTTTACTCATTCCCTCTTCCAAATGTACCGGGGTGAAGAGCTTATTCAATGATTGAAAGGGGCTATTCTAGTTGGCTAGACACTTCTTTACATTAGTCCCTACGCAGTTCGTTGGTAATGTCTGTGAATAAAGAAGTAGCCGCATGATTGTGAGATTTACTCTCGTTTTAACAGGGCCACCTGTGACATATGATTTTCGAATTCCTAAGCCGACACGTCAACCTTCGGCATAAAAGCATTAGGCAAGAATTCGACCAGCTGAAGGCACCACAAAACGTGGTCTTTCAAAAGAATGTCCACTCTCCAATTTTGTTTCATTTTTCATTGAAAAAATAATTACGCAAACTCTGTAGAGTTCTTACCACTGACGAAGTGAAAACTTGAAATCTACCTACAATTTGAGGTATAATTTGGGTATAATTAAACAATCCGTTCGATTGTACGCCACAAAGCAGGGTCGTCAACACTGGTGTTTTTCCTAGCTGTAATGACGGTGCTTATGACATTCACTTAGCGCAGCGGTTTGGTGATTTTTTCACTACTCAAAGGGCAAAATAAAGGTCAAACAACCTGTCATATGGTTCCCAGTTTTGAACAAGCAATTTAGTACGCCGATACGAACTAAAAACCTCAAACTGATGTGTGCGCCAGTGGGTAGAATACTTAATACTGAATATTTAGGGGGTACGTGCTCTTCCGCCGCCAAGAAAGTGCAGCAGTTACCAGATTCCCCAAACATGGTCCACCTGCCATTCGTTTGGCCTTCAGCTCTCGTTGAGTGTTGCAACGTCTTTTACTTTAAAAAATCTTCTTGAGCTATATGGCATGCAAGTGTGCTGTATAAGCAAACTAACTGACGAAACTTGGGTTGGCTAACCGATGGTTTTTCCGTAGATAAACTTACAAAGCCGTTCTTCGAATTCACCCGCAACCGCAAAAGACTAGTGCAGCCACCAGCATTGTTTTTGTTTTGTTCACCTTCACGACCTTGGTCAAGTTCAGTAAGACGAGAGAATAATCGTTATTTCACAAGTAATAGATAAGATTAGCAAACTGATGTTGTTACGATAGTGCAAGTAAATCAGTGAAGTGTAAGGGTATTAAAAATCTGGAGCACACGTTCGGAGAAACGAAGTTCCATCTTAACCAAACGCATCGCTTTCGAAATGGCGTACACAGCAACAAATTCAATACCACTGTAATGGAAGCGTGACTCTTTCCACCACAGCCCTCAGAATTCCCTCAAGTACAGAATGGAATTAGTTAGAATCGGACAACTAAACTGCCTATTTATTGGAAATTTTGAATCAACCGATCTACACAACTATATATCCATCAGCGTGCTTATCTGTAGAAGGTCCGCAACACAGCAGCTTGTACTGTATTATAAAACCCACGTACATGCCGATTCGTTTTCCTTAATCGGGGGCCATACCATCGTAGTGGCCAGGTTATTTTCCAACCGGACTATGGCATCTGATGGCCACAACAAAGGAAATTTACCTGCCTAAAAATGTTACCACTAACGGTGTTTCATTAGGAGATGGTTACTAATAATATTTAGGTTTCAGAGATCCATTATTGAGGGTTAAAAACAGAAGTTTAAAACATCTCTGTCACCCTATTCCCAATGCTTAACACATTGGCTTGAGCACCTCACCAGGAAGCATGGCGTTTTTACCAAAGAGGACCCTCAGAATACGCTAAGTTTTCCAGTAGGCGATGAAACCAGTTTTCAGCAGCGATGTGCCTCTTGATAAGTTGTAAGCACCCCGGCACTGTCGAACGAGGCGAATCGAACGAATCAAGGTATATAAATGTGAATGTCAACCTACCTCTCTATCATAGCAGCGTGAACTGGTTGGCAGTCGTTTGACTTGGTAAAGGCGTATGAAAACGTTTGGATGTGGTCGATGCGATCTGCCCCAAAAATGGCGTTTTTATGAGCTTATTTGGTCCCAGCGAAAGACGGCGCATGGAATAGCGGGTAACCTGTGTCAGAGAAAGTCATCCTCTCCGTCCATTTCCTGATCTCCTGGAGAGTGTAAGCACCATGAGAAACCTGCGGTGGGATGATATCAAATGTATTCTGATCCGGTCTTCTCTCCATCCATCTTTAAGAGTTGGGTAGCGTTAAAATCCTTATGGTTTCAACGCTAGCGCTGGTGACTATGATAGTCAAGAAGACTACAGAGTCAAGGCTCTGGGTAGCGTTTAAAATTGAGGCCAGTGCAAATGCTGATGATACCCTGTTGCCTTCTATGACGGCCAGACTAGCGTCACATTAATAACCGACATGAAATAGTATGTCATTTAATAAGTTGAATCCACAGGTCTCGCGTCCGCCAATGTGTACAGAGGAGTGAAAGAATCGGTGAGTCAGTTCATTTTGGTATACCACCGGTTTGTAAACTACTCGTGTAAGTGATTCTTTTATGGTCTCAGAATCTTGATGATTAAGGGAGGGTAGACGTTTCTTCGAGCTAGTTGTCGGTAAGTCCACTCCGGGAGAATGGGTGCATTTTTTATCACGTTACTTAAGGGGCTCATTCACTGAACTTCCCACACAAAGAATGCTGTATAAAAACTGGTTCTGATTCTGGAAGTTGGCTGCATGACCTGATCTGAAAAGTAAAACTATTCTGAGATTATTGTTTATCAAGGATTCCAGGGGAGAGGTGCCTGGTGATATGCAAAAGAAGTCGGAGATGAACTGGCTGTTTTAGAACGTTCACCCGTCAACACAGTTTTCTCGCACCAGTACGATGGCGCATGAAACGGAATTGCATTCAAGCATACAAGATCCTGTAAGGCAGATGATGCGCCAAGTATCAAAGCAGATGATTAGGCTGGTGAAATTTGTGACAAACTTATTCGGCCCTCAAAAAGTAAGTTAGCGACGGGATTCAGCTTAATGGCAATATTCAAAGCAGCAGCCTCTTCAACATACTCGTGGTTGCTTCTTGCAAACCTGGACAAAATCCTTCTTATATCAATGCAAAAGACTACGTAATTTTGTTTGAACGGATATGAGGATGCTTGCACATAGTAAATTGTCTTCGTCAGCCACTGGAAAATGTTACTGGGCCAAAGACGTAGTCACCCATTTCTGGACTGCTTAATAGTATCAACAATTCAACCTTTTTCTTCTATCCTCAAAAGGCCTCAAAACACTGACAATTGTTGGAAGGACAAAGACGAGGGGATAGACAAGTGAGTTCACAGTCTGGACTAATAACGATAGCGCGCTACGATTTATGGTAGGAGAATACAGTATCGTTACTGGAGCAAACGTGGGTAAGGCGTAATGTTGAACGATTAAAACAGACTTTGATATATCGACCTGAAGTCACCTGACGCTACATGATCAATAGAAGAAATCACGACCGAAAGGCTGCCGGACGTACACCTGGAAATATATTTCAGTACTTTTGGACCCTGTGACAAAAATTATCCTTGTTGAGGGAGTCAAACCTTCGGCACATTCTAGCTGGTGATTCTCTTCAAATCCATAGTGTTTTATGCACCTTAAGAAGTACCAAGGGACAGAAATTCTCCGAAAGTAGGTGTCTACGACAATTTTCAAGGATGGAAAACAGATAGGGAGCTCATAGGTCAAAGCCCAGTAGGAAACGGTTCAGGGTAACAATGGTTTTCCATAAAGCAACCAAAATGACACTAGAGCTTCTCCCTAGACCACACTGCAAGCTTGTGTTAGACACTGAGGCCTTTGCGCCTCTTGATTCCTAGCAATCACTGGTCGTTTACCGGTTGTAAGTACACGGTTCCTATATACCTCCTCTATAGTTTTTCTAGGTGTCAGAAAACTTTGACTAATTAAATGCGGCTGGTTTTACATGGAAACACATCAAACATCGTTGATCGTGGCAATTTTATTGCCCCTTGCTTCCAGTTCGTAATCCTTTCATCTAAAGAATTTGATCGCCACTACCAGAGCTCACTGTAACCATTCGAAACGGTAGCCAGATACTCGGCAAACAGGTTTCAAAGGGCAAGGGACCTTGACCAGCGTGTCGAAACCAGCACTCAGCACCAGATATCCATGTATATGGAACATGAAATTACCCAAACTTAGGTCTAGAATAGGTGGTCATGGGTTAGGCGAGCAGACATAACAATAAGGTTCATTCCCAACTTGTGGGTGGCATAGTTCTGTAGCTATTTTGACAGAAAATCATCTCAGCACGCAATTTTGGAGGATTAAGAGTTTAAGGTACGGAATAAGGTACTATAGGTAGATAGATTTATGGAAACTTGAAGAAAATAATGATTAGGTGTGGTGGCTCTATGCCTCAGCCGTTTACGGGTATGTATACGTTGCTGGGTTCTTGAGAGTCAACACGTACCTCACAGCTCTCAAGGTCTCCGTCGAATTTAAAAAACGATCCAGTGTGCGCACCAACTGAAAATACCTCAACACCAGCGTCATAAACCCGTAACTTGCTTAGCTTCCGGGGATGAAACGTCCAAAGCAGCGGAAGGCTGCGTCTACTGGGTGGATGTTTGGGATTTAAAAACGATCCAGTGTGCGCACCAACTGACAACATCAGCGTCATAAACTCGTAACTTGCCTGGCTTCCGGGGATGAAACGCCCATAGTAGCCGAAGGCTGCGTCTACTGGGTGGATGTTTGGTGACCCGGCTACAGACCAAAGCAGAGTACATACTGATTGGTTATCTTATGCGCCACTCCGGACCCAGCATATTTGACTCGAGGCTGTCCAAGGAACGAAGAAGATTATTTAGTTGTTATTCTGCACTTGTGCCGCAAATACATCCGTGCAAATAATTCTTCATCCTCAGGATGGGCGGCCTCAAATTACCTTGTTCTTTAGTATACCACTGAAGAGTAGATGGTAAACCAAAGACTGGCGTTTGTTGCAAAAATATCGAAATTTCGATCTTCCCGGTCCATGCACTAGTAGTATGTCTGGTGCTCGAAAACTGATATTGGAATGCATCCAGCGATGCTCGTGGGCCTGCGGTGGTCAACTAAGTGTTTACTATGTATTACAGTTGTAAATATGAAGTATGGTTTTTCTTGCTTCCCACAAAATATCTGCCGGTTTTCCGACGATTTTTCAGTTTTCTTTGTACTTCCGGCCATAGGTTGTGAATTTTTCCGCAAATGCGGAACGAAATAGGAGAGGTTGCTTCTCAGTACAAAAGATCCTTTCAAAAGCTAAACCGATTGAATGTTATCCTTCTAGTGACCGATGCAATGCTGGTCAAACTGACGCTAGGCTTTCCTACGAAATGTAGTGTTGTTTTTTCAATATCGCAGCCACT
>NW_008752020.1:4545-8948 GCF_000715545.1 Opisthorchis viverrini | reverse complement strand
ATGTAGGCAGTATGAAGATGTGAAGCATGTGACGAGAACTGAGGAAGCAGTCTTGTTAAATTATTCTAGAAGAAATGATTCAAGGATGGGGACGAACAACAAATTCAAGAATACGTACGAAACCTAATTCTCACACAAGTATCACGGTTTTTATTCTCTGCCAAGTCAAGCATCAGCTACAGGAGCCTCAGGAACTTAGTGGCTTAGAATTTTTGAATGCGATGTCTGTCTAGAAAGTTTCATTATACGTGTGGAACTTTTCAACCTATTTTGGTAGATTTTGCCCTGACAAGTGTTTCTTTTTCGGTGAAAGCTTATTGGTGCTTTTTTTCAGAATAGGTAAGAGCACAAAGTGTTATTTCATAATAAAATTGGCAAGTAAGTTTTCAGTTAAAGCTGGTGAAAGTACATGCAATATACCGTCCTATATTGGCTACAGGCGTTATGTGACAGTGTCTGTTTTAAGTTACTTGTGAGTCTTGACTCATCGTCGCTCAGACGGGCGTTATGACGAACTTGGCGGCTGTTTCAAAGGTTATTGTTGTCAATCTAAGCTGACGAACGTATAAGTACTGTACGGCCACCTCATCCACATCAGGAATCGTAGGCAGTGTGTGTACGTATCATTCTGCTCCTTGGAAACAAAAGACTGATTCTAGGCACTGACAAGAAAATTAGACCTCCCATGCTCTCACAAAAATTTGATGAGATGCGCAATGTGGAGTTGTGATTCGGATTTCGTTCTGTCGGTGAGGCAGAGGCCATGAAAATAATCGGGGGTGTGCATCCCATAAAGATCCAGTAGGGGGTTTCAAAGCCCTCGGCGTTTCGGCTCATTTTATGAATTTGACCCCCGAATTTCGAGGAGCTGAATGACAGTGTGATTAGTGCTCACTTTGGAAGGATATAGCGCCACTCACTCCTTATTGACAGAAACCATATTACGCTAGTGTGCAACAGTTGGCCGCTTCAGTGATGAACTCCCGGAGGTAAGCTTTATTCACGGGAAATTCTTCAAGGCTACATATGGGCCAAATGAAATTCAAAATTTATGGTATTTTATTTTGAATCTCATCTCTCTGCGAATGACCTCAATAAGAGGGTGTGCACGCTTTCTGGTATCGGTTGGCTTCAATTATAAAAGGAGATTTCAAATAAAATTAAATATGTACCAGGAAAGTATGACCAGATTTATGGAGATTCTGGACATTTTGCGCGCAGCTTGGAGCCACTTGCAGGATAAGACTCCATTACAAACGCTACTTAGTGGAAACATTCTTGTAGGGCGACCACTACTCACGGTTCATGGTCTTCAAGACGGACGAAGCATCGCAAACTGCCTCATGAAATAATTTTTTGAACCAAGGAGCATAATTCCTGGCATTCCGACGTTTGGGTTTCCTTGTACACAACAAATACCTTATTAAAAGTGTGAATGTACTTCATCACCACTCGTTTTATTTCGTTTTTTCCATAAAATAAGAGGAAAAACAGTGCAAAGGCTCGCCACTGACAGGACGATGAACACAACTCTGATACTCAAACGTATGTGTGGTACCCTGCCGATGGAAGCTGCAAATGTTATCACATACAGCGCATAAATGCCAGCAGAAAGCTGTGAGACTCGCGCCGTTGAAAAGACGGTGCACCAAAGCAATAGTGCTCTATTCATCTGCATTTTAGATAAGGCACGAAGAAAGAGCAAAGTTATACGAACGCGATTACCTTCAGAAAGGATGCATTATTTAAAGAGTTATCCGTAGAGGGCAAACAAGACCATGCACCTCATGCGTATTAATATGCCTTAAGGTGGCTAAAAGCGCTAAACCTTTAACGAACTTATGGCTAGAAGACCCAGCCTGACAAAAAAAATTGCGTGTGGAGTATATACTTCCGGCGATTTCTCCACAATTCTGCCTGACGCCTTCCTCTTTAAGGGACTGACTTTCAGTCGTAATAGCTGGCTTTAATTGCATGGGCTGTATCCTTGCAGTAGTCTGGTTTTGCAGTATAGCTCCGAGGCCCTCTGGAATTAATGGATGTTGTGACTTTAAATGCCAGCAGTTTGGCAACTCAAAATTAGTTCAACACTTTGCTTCAATGAGGCTCAGCCCAGTCCAAATGAAACAAAGCGAGCATCAAATTGATATTCAGTACGTTCAAAGGCGCTAGCAGTGACAGGGTCCACAAAAGTTGACGTGTATTTGCATATTTTCTGGTACCTGAATCATCACCTGAGTTAAACATTGAACATGGTATGATATCTTAATTCTAGAACTGTAGCTTAATAGGCAGTACACATTGGCAACGTGTAGAGAACTCGAAACACTCATTTTGCTTTTCGTCGAACGGGCTGTGTCGGACTAGGACCTAACCAGCGTGTTCGGATAACTTAACAAGCAAAAGTAACCAATGCAAAATCACAAAAATCACAATAGGAAAGGAATGAGTAGTCAAATGGGGACTCACGAATGCGTAGGTTCAGTAGTCCACTACACCGATCCGAATGCAGTAACTGGCTGTGAGAGGAAAATATTCACTCGTCGAGATTTCCTGCAGATGGCTCCGTGTGAGTGATATATATTCCACGGTAGGAAAATTATTCACGGCTAAAAAAATGTCACAGGGATTTATTGTGACGTTTAACAGTTGACAAAAACACAGAGATTTAGTCCCACTGGTTCAACAGTCAACAAACAGTTCAACGGGCGTAAATACAGTCGTTCAGCCAGAAGTCAGCAGGTCGCGCCGGAAAATTGTGTATTCGTAACATTAAAACAAACGTCATGATACCATGTGAACGACAGTTACAAAATGTGGTTCAAGTTCAGGAAGAATGGCAAATGTGACAACGGATTACAGACACTACAGGGCCTTCGTTTTCCAGGACCGAAACATGCCCTAGAAACCTGACAGTTTTGGCACATACGGCACACGTTCCACGCCCGATCAGACCCATATCTTCCTTAACGGGACACTTCTTTTACTGGATGGCCTCAGTTGATATATAAAGGGTAATGGCATTGAGGGTAGCGGTGGGATGAGCCTCAGCCAGAGTTCTCATTCCCGGTGAAACGCATTTTTACGTGGGAATATCATACACTACTAAAAACTTCTTCTTCCAAAAGTCAGCGATCTTACAGGTGTGTTACCCACGTACAGAGCTACCAAAACCTTGCTGTTGATCGAACCCGTTGTACTGGTGAAAACCCTTTGCGATTGCAGTGGGTGTAGGCGACCCGCTGAAGATGAATTTTTGTTGACCCCATTTGCCGCATCACAACCCTCGTATCTTCTTATGTGAAAACCGCGTAGTAATATGCACACTAGACTCAAAGTTAGGGGAGGTTATGGAAAATGGTGTATTCTCTACAACAGCCAGCAGCTTGTGTTGATTTGACTTGAATACATTTGGTCACGCTAGGCGAATAAAAGCTGCGTGAACTCCCAGGGGAATATCTGCGCCTTGGGTTGTTAACAAAATCGGAAATGCGGTAACTGTTCTAATCAAGTTAGACCACCCTATTTCGGATGTCACAATTTCTAGAAAAATTAGAGAATAAATAAGCACTGATTGGCCGTACGGAATAGCTTATTTTGGACAGCCTGGTTTAAATCCTCAGTATCGTCGCATCCTAGAGTTACGCATATTTTAGAAGTATTCCACCGCGCAAAGAAATAAAGATGTGTCGCTGTGTTCTAGTTCTTAGTGTTAAATGGTTGCCGGTGACCACTCGTAATAAATGTAGCGGTTTAGAAACCAGTAACCCACGGGTTACATCAGCATACCCCGGGCTTCATCATTCTTACACAGCTTCGTAAAACGCAAATTCAGTCATCAAACTGATAGTTCACCAGAGTTTTAGGCATAAATGAAGCGTTCTGTAAGTCAGCTGCTTGGTGTCAATGCCCGCTTTTGCATAACGAATTTTCGTCACCAAGTGCGCAATGTCAAATAATAACGCTGCAAAACATGTAAAGGTCTTTGGGCAACCTGAGGTGTGCATCGCAAAACCGATTCCATACGATAGGAATAATGTGGTGTGTACTCATTCCATCTAACTTGTAACGGCCGTGGATGGGCTGGACAGTGTACACTCAAGCTCCGGTTCCACAGAGTCTATTCAAATCGTCCATTCGCGTTCAAGTTTCCAAGTGTGAGCCAACATCATCCAATCTAGAGACTCACTGTAAGGTGTTTAGATAGTTTTATGAGAGCTCAATAAATATTTGCATTCAGTACCTCCGTTAACAACACTCAAAAGCTGCTGCCGGTAGAGTGACTAAAACTGTAGAGCTGTTAGCGAATCCCCTTAGTCAAGCATGTATAAACTCATAAATATACAGGATAACCTGGAGAAATTCTGCAGTTCTCATGGTTAACATCGATGTGCAAAGCTTTA
>NW_008752020.1:0-1606 GCF_000715545.1 Opisthorchis viverrini | reverse complement strand
TGGGTTGTTCTCCTTTATTTTCTGGGGACCAAGAAGGACTATTGTAAACGAATTCATAGCGAAGTTTTGGGCGTCCAAAAGAGCTCTAGAATTCTTATGTTTATATTCTTGTGCTCCAACGCTCCTCCGTGCGCACAAGCTTGGATTCAGACTAAAGCTGGTCCTTTAACACGGTGGTCGGGCCTGAGCCATGCAGACTTTGATGGGTGAACCGGCAAAAGCTTCATTCCACAAAGTAGCGAAGCCAATAAGACTACATGGGGCAGCCAGTTGGGGAGCGGTGGGTCCTATAAAACGCTAGAATCTGTGCTAGGAGGTACGGAGGTAAGGCTAAACTGTCCTCTACGGTGAGGGGCCAAGGGATTAAGATGGTGGCACCAGGCTTTCGGTAGGTGCATATTTATGGAAGAAGCGACAGTGCCTTTCCAAAAAAGGGGCCATTGAGAAATGCCTGTCTAAACCCCCAACAGTTCGATCTTACGGTGAACGAGCGTTACCGCAAACCATTTATTCAAAAGCTGCAAGATTTTCAGGGTCAACACTTTGTACTGAATGATGTGTGTTTAGTGAATTTTTCTTCGAATTTCCTGGAGAAATGATTTGTTTAAGCAAGCGAATCTATGAGGTCGTCCATGGTCACCGACTGGAGAATGGTATATTACTATTATACGATACTGCGAACTGCTATTAATCCTGAANCTGAACCGCTTACGATGGACGAAGGATGAACTTCACCTGGCGTTTTGACTAGCACACATATCCTGGCGCAAAGTGTGTAGTTTTATTGGCGCGTAGCCTTCTGCAAACTGTTAACATCCTGAAATGCGAGGGAGATTAAGCTAGCGTATCGAAGTACCACTATGGGGCAGGCGACTGGCGAACCAAGAACAACACTTACTTCATAAATCAAGCAAGTAAGCAGCGATAATCCCTATAGTCCGTGCTGACACGATTCACATTGTGCAATGAGCAATGAGACTTACCTGAAGCGTTAAGTGATATGTCAGAGAACATGCAGAAGCTGGCTGTCTTCACACGCTTCGCCCAAAATCATTATCGTCCCATTCTGCAAACTGGCGCTCCACAGCGTTGGTACTAGGTTACACTAGTAGCAGTTTGAGAAGTATCCGTTGACCTAATGGATTGTGATCAAACACCCATCTTTGGTGGATGGGAAAGCAACCCAGGAAATCGTCTATGAATAATATTACTTACTGCTTATAACAGACGGTTCTCTGGACACAGAGAACAAATGGACGGCTGTTCGCCAGCTGGCTTGGAAGAATGGGCACGTGCACTTACCAGGGCGGGCGTCAACCGTCTGAGAGTATTTTGGTGTTTCCACAATGAACCACAGTTCTAGAACAACGGTAGTGCAGCTTCTGGGGTTGTGGTCTCAAGTGCCGCGAAACGAGGGGAGATGCGTACATTGTCAATCGACAGGCAACGTTTACAACCCTGCCGCCGTTTTCCGATCGTTGTGTAGACATACCATACGGTGAAATATGTATAAGCTGTTCGTAGAGTGTCAGTGAACAAAATACACGTATGCTAAGCAACATTCATCGCTTTCCTGGTAGCTTTGAGAAAATGAATATAGCACAAC
>NW_008752019.1:509610-510020 GCF_000715545.1 Opisthorchis viverrini | reverse complement strand
CGGGTCGGAATCTGTAGTGAGTGAAGGGCGGGAGACGGAGTTTACGGGGATCTTGGGATACGTTTCGTGTATCTTATCCGCGATGTGTGCTGGCTGCTCCAAGCTGTGTTCATCAACGAAAGCGCTGATGACGCGGGACATGTAGGGTGGGAGTTTGGCGAGCCATAGTTGGGCCAAAATTTCCACCACCAGCTTACGGCTGCAGAGGAGACTGCGCATGTGGCGAAGCATTTGTGATGGCGATCTGTCCTCAAGTTCGACAGTGGTGAATAGATCCTGTAGAATTTTGTTCTCTGATTTCCCTGTCCTACTCGAAGGGCGTCACATGGATTTTCCTTAAGAATATCTTCCAAAGGATCTTAAACTTCTGTTGCTACATCACGAGGAAGATGCTGGACAACATAGGAAAA
>NW_008752019.1:505974-509281 GCF_000715545.1 Opisthorchis viverrini | reverse complement strand
TCCAGAGGTCTTCTTCTGAACAGTTCCCACATATAATAGATTCCGAAGATGTCTGAAATGTTTTGGTACCAGAGTTAGTACATGAGACTCGCGAATGACCGCTGCAAGCGCGAGCGAAATCAGAAGAGAGAGTCGAAGCACGTGACCACGCTTGTATTCTGTGAAAATTGTACAAGTGCGCGTTTTTGTAGTTTTTCGTATTTAAACAAAACACGATTATGCAACTGATGAAATACGTAGTGTTATAATGGAAGTAAAATGAAGGTACAAAACGCCACAGTATGAATCCGTGAATCCGTGAAAAAGCGCACTCGCTTCCTGACTTGTGCACAACTGACCAATCAGAATGCTGACTGTGCATGGACCACATGTCGTTCTCCTGACAAGATTGTCCATCAGAGAATGCTTTGGAAGTTTGAACTTAAGTTCTTTATATTCTCAAACTTCTGGACGTGCGCAAGTATGCGGAGTGCTCTCCGAAACCTTCCGCACACAAAGCGGTGTCCGTCAGAGGAGCTTCCGCTCCTTTTTAATTTCGTGGTGGATATCATCGATGACATAATGGGACGAACGCTGGAAAGCGTTCAAAATCCTGGTGTTCAAATAGCCTCTGATGAATATCTTGTTGATCTAGAATATGCAGACAATATCGTTTTTGCCTTTGTGCAGGCGTTTTTGGATGAACTGTCCGGAGTATATTCTTTGCGCCCACGAAGTGTAAGGTCATCCCTATAGACACGAACAACGAAGAGGCACTCAAACTTCTGACTCGTTTTACGTATCTCTGAGGTTGTATTATTTCTGTTTGTAGATGAGATCGATGCACAATTCTACAATTTTTGGATTGCGTTTAGTGATCTGAGACACCATTGGCCTCAAAGCCACTTATCCCTGGATCTCCAGGAGGGTGTGTATCAGGCTAGTGTACGGACTTCCCTTTTGCATGGCTGTGAAGTGGCCTGTTCAAGCAGCGGAACTGAAACTTAACAATCTTTTTTCCAAAACCATTGGGATGGTGTCGGTTAATTCGAAACCAAGCGATTGGAAAGCGAGTGTATTTTGTGGAACGGGAACTTCTATTGAATAATGTGTTAAGCGCCAGAAGCTGTGCTGGTTGGGTCATGTATTGAATACACGAACCATCGTTTATCGAAGAGTGCGGATTTGCATGCCTAATTATGAGTCTCAGAAGAGGAGAGGTGGTCAACCATTGACCTAGCAGAGGGGTAAATGGAGGAGATGACGAAACGTTTGGGTGCTCTAAGTGCTGCTCGCCTTCCACTATAGCGACCGGGTGATATCCTATGCATCTGGTTGGAGATATTGTTATATCTTCTTAGATATTTTATCAGTCAGACTCGTTAGTTCACAGGAATGGAAGAGACAAGCAACTTAGTGGAAGTTACACTGGAAACAAGTATATCGTTCTGCGATATGGAATTCAGCTGGGCCAGAATATAAAGAGAGCTAACAGTACAATAGGATGTCAGCGAGAGGCTGAGAGGTTTCAGTGTACAAAGCAGTTCGTTAGCAATGCTGATTTGTTCGTTTAGAATTAATCCTCGTAACACCTCCCCTTTGACGTGGTCGATCGTAGGACTGCTGATGAGGGCTGAGTTGCATTGGTATGACGGGCCTTCGTATTCGATTGGTCCATCTTCTAGGTGTGCAAATTTGGGAATTACCGGTTCATTCATCGGCTCTGGAGGTTATGGCCTTTCAGCTAATTGCGGTTTATCGAGAAGAATCTCCGAGAAGAATCTCCAGTGGAAGAACAGGGTCGAGTGTAGGTGCCGCTGGAAGATAGGAAGCGCGTAGCTGATTGGCATGACAGACCCAGATGGAGCAATCTACGTTTACCCCAGACAACTTTTCCAACCCGGTGCACAATTATACCTTGTGTCCACTTTTCCGTACCACCACGATAGTCTTTCGCTAGCACGGATTGACCGGATGTAAGCATGTTACAGCACCGCGATGTTGGCTGAACTCAACTTCCATATTTATGTTTCTACCGACTGGTGAATGTGGTGTTGGACGGATGACGTCAACGGTAAACGGATCTTCCGGTTCATATGTACCTCCGCCGGGTATTTAGTATGTGGAGCGTTAACACTTAGTGTCGCCCTGCAACTCAGCAGAAATGCATCGAGGATTTCCGGTGTGGTCCCCTACTTTTTGTGTTTGAGGAGTGCGCGTTTGAAACTCCGTCAAGAAGAGACTGGACCTCACCGTGGTGTGGCAGTTTGTGTACTTCAGTGACCCATTGAGCTATACTGGAGAGTGTCCCGCGACACTCACAGTCTCTCATACCAGGTTGGTCAATGGTTAGAGGTCTGACGAATACAGTTTCCTGGCCCTCCAGGTTGGGGGTTGGAACATGTGGCGACTTGTTCCGTAGAAATGGTAATGCATTTGCATTTCCCGCCAAACACCGCTGCCTTGCGGTTAGGCTTTTGAGCAAAAGGCTTTGGTGTAGGACCCTAATCATCCTCGTATCTAGGTGTGGGCACCCTGGCAGTACCCCATCCCACGTACAACCGTGACATTTGCAGATAACAATACTCTCATGTCACATCGGCCGTCGCGTGGTGCCATCAGCCGGGTCGCCTTACTCGCTGTATACAGCAGGGCGGGTAAGCGAAAACATGCTACTGCTGACGTCTCCCTTCTTACACTTTAACGTTCTACGTCTTCCACTCTCCTCCACCTAACTTTGAATACCTTCTCCGCAGGTTTCAGCTCCAGGCTGACCGTTTCGCTCGCCGTGCATCACACTCAGCTGTAGCTTCTGTACGTCTTAGTTTAGTCACAACCCTAAACACTTCGAAGTCTGTTTCCGAACCCCGAAAGTGTGTCTACTTAGCCGCCTTCAATGTTCGCACACTCAAGCAGGCAGGTCAACAGGTGGCTCTTGCTCGTATGCTGGATTACCTCTGCATTGATGTATGTTGTTTGTCAGAAACAAGGACGTAGCGTGCAAGTACTGTGACCGAACTGACTGCCCCCTCGCTCTCTTCCAGGTTCCGATCGCACACTTCTGGTGTTGCAGATTCCGCTGCAACTGGATGTGTTGCAGTAGGTATTGTATTGGGCGGAAGCATCTCTGCTTGATTGAATACCCATTGATTGTCGCTTCTATGTGGTTCGTTTGGCAACATCTGTGAGAAAATCTAGAGGAAGTGAGGCTCGTCACACCTTGTTTATTGTGTCTGCCTACCCCCCCCCAACTGACTGTAGCTCTGAGTCTGCCAAGGACGGTTTCTATGAGGCTCTAGGTGCCCTTCTACAGCAGGCTAAAAGCTCA
>NW_008752019.1:464238-504532 GCF_000715545.1 Opisthorchis viverrini | reverse complement strand
GATAGGAAGAGCGTAGCTGAGTGGCATGACAGACCCAGATGGAGCAATCTACGTTTACCCCAGACAACTTTTCCAACCCGGTGCACAATTATACCTTGTGTCCACTTTTCCGTACCACCACGATAGTCTTTCGCTAGCACGGATTGACCGGATGTAAGCATGTTACAGCACCGCGATGTTGGCTGAACTCAACTTCCATATTTATGTTTCTACCGACTGGTGAATGTGGTGTTGGACGGATGACGTCAACGGTAAACGGATCTTCCGGTTCATATGTACCTCCGCCGGGTATTTAGTATGTGGAGCGTTAACATTTAGTGTCGCCCTGCAACTCAGCAGAAATGCATCGAGGATTTCCGGTGTGGTCCCCTACTTTTTGTGTTTGAGGAGTGCGCGTTTGAAACTCCGTCAAGAAGAGACTGGACCTCACCGTGGTGTGGCAGTTTGTGTACTCAGCGATCCATTGAGCTATAGTGGAGAGTGTCCCGCGACACTCACAGAGTCTCTCATACCAGGTTGGTCAATGGTTAGAGGTCTGACGAACACAGTCTCCTGGCCCTCCAGGTTGGGGGTTGGAACATGTGGCGACTTGTTCCGTAGAAATGGTAATGCATTTGCATTTCCCGCCAAACACCGCTGCCTTGCGGTTAGGCTTTTGAGCAAAAGGCTTTGGTGTAGGACCCTAATCATCCTCGTATCTAGGTGTGGGCACCCTGGCAGTACCCCATCCCACGTACAACCGTGACATTTGCAGATAACAATACTCTCATGTCACATCGGCCGTCGCGTGGTGCCATCAGCCGGGTCGCCTTACTCGCTGTATACAGCAGGGCGGGTAAGCGAAAACATGCTACTGCTGACGTCTCCCTTCTTACACTTTCACGTTCTACGTCTTCCACTCTCCTCCACCTAACTTTGAATACCTTCTCCGCAGGTTTCAGCTCCAGGCTGACCGTTTCGCTCGCCGTGCATCACACTCAGCTGTAGCTTCTGTACGTCTTAGTTTAGTCACAACCCTAAACACTTCGAAGTCTGTTTCCGAACCCCGAAAGTGTGTCTACTTAGCCGCCTTCAATGTTCGCACACTCAAGCAGGCAGGTCAACAGGTGGCTCTTGCTCGTATGCTGGATTACCTCTGCATTGATGTATGTTGTTTGTCAGAAACAAGGACGTAGCGTGCAAGTACTGTGACCGAACTGACTGCCCCCTCGCTCTCTTCCAGGTTCCGATCGCACACTTCTGGTGTTGCAGATTCCGCTGCAACTGGATGTGTTGCAGTAGGTATTGTATTGGGCGGAAGCATCTCTGCTTGATTGAATACCCATTGATTGTCGCTTCTGCAGGACACAAGTACTGTGATCGAACTGACTGCCCCCACACTCTCCTCCAGGTTCCGGCTGCGCACCTGGTGATGCAGAGGCCGCCGCAGCTGGATATGCTGGAGTGGGTATTGTATTGAGCGAACAAGCGGAAGCGTCTCTGCTTGATTGGATACCCGTTGACAGTCGCCTCTGTGCGGTTCGTTTGGCAACATCTGCGAGAGAGTCTACAGAAAGTGAGGTTCATCGCACCCTGTTTATTGTGTCTGCATACGCCCCAACTGACTGTAGCTCTGAGTCTGCCAAGGACGGTTTCTATGAGGCTCTAGGTGCCCTTCTACAGCAGGCTAAAAGCTCAGATATCGTTGTTGTTGCTGGTGGTATGAACGTCCAGGTAGGTGGACTGACTGCTGCTAAGGCCCGATTGGTTGGTCGTTTTAGTTTGGATACGAGATGTGTGCCGATCACAGACTGTTCCTTTGCAGTACGAATTCCCGGAACAGCGGAAATCGCTTGAGAACGTGGTGCCCACCAACAAGCCAGCGCCAAATCCAAGTAGACCACATCGCCGTCAGTTATCGGTGGTGAGGGTCGATCAGCGCCTACTGCTCCTTCTGGAACACCAGTGTGAACTCCGACCGTGCACCTGTACGCTGCTGCTTTTCATTGCGCTTTTCAGGTGTAGACAAATCGCGCACACCTCCCTTAGCCATTGAGAAGCTATTGGACCCAGAAGTCAAATGAAATTATCAGAACCAGCTCCTCGAACGCCTGCCGGACGGCACGGTGTCGGATACAAACGGCCACTGAGAAAATGTATCCAAAGCGCTGCTCAAAGCCGGAATGTCCGCGTTACAACCCAGCCAACCTCATCCAAGCATTGGATCTCTGGTAGGACCGTCTCAGCTGGAGATCCGGCGACAGTTTCCACTTGGCCGACACCGCAACTCCACCCGAAGCATCATCCGACGCCAGGTGAAACTGAGTGTCCGCGCAGACCGAGAAGCTTGGTGGACCCGAAAGGTCGAAGAAACGGAAAATGCAAAGAATGCTGGAAACGTGCGCAAACTGTTTCGCTTGATTCGTTTCACTGGTCCTCGGAAACCTCTCGTCTACGGAATAATCAGAGACCAAAATGACTCACTGATATGCAGCAAAGCAGAACGTTTGGATCGCTGGGCACATTACTTCGAACAGCAATTCAGCTGACCAGGGCAGATGACATCGACCTCATCTTTGAAGACCAAAGTGAAACACAAGCCCAGTTGAATAGACTGACGCCTATCATACCATATTTTGGCATGCGCCTTGTACCTTCAAAGTGCACAGCCATGCTTCAGAACGTGCAGTCTCTGAACATGTCCCTTACGATCCAAGGAGAATCATTGGAGGTTCTAGGAAACTTTACATACCTCGGTAATTGTGTTAGGTCTGACGGAAGTACGTCTGATGAAGTCATTGCAAGAATCTCAAAGGCTCGAATCACCTTTACTAATTTGCGTCACTTGTGGCGCCAACAAGGCATCTCACTAGATCTTAAGGGTCGTGTGTTGTTGTATGGGTCCGACACTCCGTCTCTGCGGACAGATGATGTGAGGCGTCTTCAGGTTTTCGACCACCGATGCCTCAGAAGCGTGGCTGGTTTTAGACGGCTTCGGCGGATCAGTAACGAGGTGATTAGAAAACGGGCATTTGTTTGTGCTGCAGGTACTTCAATCCGGGAAAACATCCAGCATCATCGACTACGATGGCTCGGTCATGTGCTATGTATGCCAAAACACCGTTTACCTAGACGAGTGTTCTCCTCCGTGCCTCCTTCAAGATGGCGCAAACCGCGGGGTGGACAGCGCATGACTTGGCAGAAAGGCGTGAAGGAGATCACAAAGAGTTTGGGTGTCGTTGGTGTTGTACGCCTTCCTGAATGGGTTTATCGTGACCCCACCTTGAGGATGATGAGGCTGATGAGGATGATGAGGATGATGAGGCTGATGAGGATGATGAGGATGATGAGGCTGATGAGGATGATGAGGATGATGAGGCTGATGAGGATGATGAGGATGATGAGGCTGATGAGGATGATGAGGATGATGAGGCTGATGAGGATGATGAGGATGATGAGGCTGATGAGGATGATGAGGATGATGAGGCTGATGAGGATGATGATGTTGTCTTTGATGATGAGGATGTTTCAAAGTGCCCACAAATCTTTCTATATGCCATTTGATTGTGGATAAAATGGTGGTGGTCTCACATGTTGTATGCTATTTTCTCGACAGAAAGCGGAATATTCAGCGGACGTGAATGCACTGCCGTTGTCAGAGACAATGACATTTAGAACTCCAAAGTGGATAAACATATGTTGTAGTTTTGAATTGGTTGCACAAGCAATAACATGGTTCATGCTAAACAATTCACGCCGTTTACTATAGGCGTCTACTAGGATCAGGTATTGTTCGCCATTGGTTGGTCCGTAAAATAAACATGAAGTTGTGACCATGGAGTTGCTGGAACAGACCATGAACATTATTCTGTTTTCCGAGGAGATTTTGCAGATGGTTGTATTTTGAACACTTGCGTACAGGTTCTAACTGTTTATCCATGCTCGGCCAGTAGACATAACTACGCCTTCATGCGGTCAATACCCGGATGTCCAAAGTGAAATTTTTTAAGCACATCACACTGTAATTCCGGGGGCACAATTACTCGCTCTGCGAAGAGTAAGCAACCATTAACCTCGGAAACTGAGGATCGACTTTGATAGAACGATTGGAGTTGCTTATCGGAACATGCTGCAGGCCAGTGTGTGCTGTGAAAATGGAGTACCTTTTGAAATAACGGATCACAAGCAGTGGTATCGCGGACCATGGCAGAAGTAACTGGAAATGCACGGATTGTAGTGGAAGCACTGCGTTAACTTCTGGTTATTGGGGCAGCAACAGCAAACGGTTGACTGTGTGCACAACCTCAATTTGATCCTCAAACGCGGAGAATTGGCTTATGCTCAGTGATGAGCGTAAAATGACGTTCATAGAGGGATCTTCGGAACTTCTTGATGGCGAATGTTATCGTAGAAGCTTCTTTTTCGATCTGACCATAATTGCGCTCGGTAATTATTAGGGATCTGGCTGCGTTGAAAACTGCTTTTTCGCTTTCGTCAGGGAAGACGTGAGAGATGACAGCTCCAATACCATACCACAGTACTGCCCAGATTTGTGTTGTAATGTGTGAGTAGCAGATCAGAGTTGAGAAGCGACTTAACTTTGTCAAAAGTGGACTGGCAGTGATGCGACCATTCCCAAGGCACATCATTTTTTAAAGGATGTTTCAGTGGTTCACGGACACGATGCATGTCTTGCAAAAATGAACTCTACTGGCTTACCAAACTAAGGTTGCTAAATCTGTCGGTGCTGGCATTTGTTTTATGGTAGAGATATTTTCTGACTCTGGGTGGCTACCATTTTCATCAAATATAAACCCAAGATATTTGATGGAGGTGAGAAAAAGATGCACATTTTTCTACACGTAGACGAAAACCATATTACTGAATTCGTTCGAGTACACGAAACAAACGACGCAAAAGTTTTTGACTAGAACCTATGAGAATCATGTCATCTACATGAGCAGCAACTCCTCATAGACCGTTTGGTATTGCATCCATTGTTTGTTGAAATATTGTTGGTGCCGATTTTACCGCCTAATGGTGGACGGTCAAATTGAAACAAACCGCGATGTGTGTTAATTGTCAGAAGTCCTTTGGAGTCATCAGAGACTCCTATTTAAAGGTAAGCGTCAGCGAGATCCAGCTTTGCGAAACATTTTCCACCATTAAGCTTGGCAAACAGGTCTTCTGGTACTGGCAACGAATATTGGTGAGAGTCTAACACGTCTAATCCAGTGGAATAATCAGCACATGTGCGCACGTTGCCATTTGCTTTTTTGATGACAACAATAGGGGCTGTCCATGATGAATAGTTTACTGGATGGATACCTCTGGATTTCTAGCGACGAACAGATTCATTCTTCACAGTTGCGACGGCGGCAAATGGCACGGGACGCTTCGGTCTGAAAATTGAACTGGAATTGGGTTGGAGTTTGAGGCTTGCCTTCATTTTGGTACAGCATCCAAGACCACCTTGAAAGGCATCGCTGAATTTTGTCTCGGGTACGGCGGAAACCTTTGTGGCCCCACCGATGATACCTCTGGCACTGATGCTTCGTGAATGGACAGAAATGTGCATAATGTCACTCGACACAGGACCAACATGATGTTGGTGGTTTTTTTCCATGTGTAACAGTAGTTCGTTTCAACGCCATGACACCACAGATTATTAGATCGTGACGTCTGTTGTTGGATTGTGGTATCGTGTTTAAGATTACGTAAATGTTGGCGGTGATAAGTAGTTTCAGGGCAATACCCTTCTCGTGCTCAAGCTTGGAAAGCGATCGAGTACGAATATCTGATTCCTGCGGAGACTGAAGACCAGCGACGAAAATTGGACACTTGAACAGTAAGTGACTGAAATGAAGATTTTTCATACGTACGGTTGACGACACCGGCAAAATTAACGTAATCGTCAGAATCGCTGTTTGCCGTTCGTTCGTTCAGCTGTAACACCCTTCCGGTGCCTAGCTGCCATGCTATCCGAAGGAGGCACGAGGGCTGGGATACTGCCAGGTTGCCCAATCCTAGACAGGGGAAGTCGAGAGGCAGGGCTTGGATTCGAACCACGGACCTTCCGGTTAGTAACTTCGCGCCCTAATCACCTGAGCCGCGTTGCCCCTCGCGCTTGGCCAATTTGAGACAATTGTATCGAACATTATAAAGTGAATACTGCTCACCAAATATTTCATGGAATTGTTCCACCGGTTTGTGAGATGTTTAGATCCTTTGGATTTTCGGGAAGAATGAAGCTCGTGGACCGATCGTGCTCGAGGGTTCCAAGTTTCCGGACCGATAGACGGGATTTTCACACATTATCTTTGTTGGCAAACTCATTCTGGAAAGTATCTGTGCCATGAATCGAATGCGAGACCAGATGCCGGTTCGTAGAGCAACTGGGTGACTTTCGATGCGGTAGAATCGGCAAAGGATAATGAAGTGCCACTTTGAGATGGAACTGATGTCTCAAGACTGATAACTTGAGCAAAAGATACCGCAGTGAAACATCGGTGTTGAACACTGGTGTCATGCTGTCGATGATGATGATGATGACGACGAGTAAGAGACTGGGGGCAAGATGAACTCAATGGTTAGAGCGCGAATTTACTGACCGGAAGGTCCGTGGTTCGAACCCGACCTCTGCCTTTCGACTTCCCCTGTCTAGGCTTGGGCAACCTGACAGTATCTCAGCCCTTGTGCTTCCCTCGTGTGGCATGGCAGCTAGGCACTGAAAGGGTGTTACAGCTGAACGATTTCGAGTAAAAGACTGAATAAGTTTCAATTATGATCGTTCGAACTGCGCTTATGTACTTTCAAATCCTCAGCTGAAATTAATATGTTTGTGTTCGCGATTGGTTCTCATCACCAGTGTTATATCCTCTTTGTTAATGTATCAGTAAGACGCGTTAGTCCACTGGAATGGAGAAGACAAACAACTTCGGCGAAATTATACTGCAAACAAGTAGATCGTTCCGCGATACGGAATTTAACTGAACCAGTTTATAAAAGGAGTTTACGGTCCAATAGGATGTCAATGAGAGGCTGAAATGTTTAAACAAGTTTTCAGTGTACAAGACAAATCGTTAGTAAAACTGATTTGTTCGTTTAGAGGTATCCCTCATAACAGATATGGCTTCCAACCAATGTCACTTTATCCAGATTGCCTGAATAAGTGTCCAGAGGTTTGGGCACCTCGGAATGATCTTAGTATGCTAGCACTAAGTCCCTTGCTCAGTCCAGCTTTATTCTTTTCTTCACAATAAGCTTTTCGAATGAATCGTTGTTGTATGGCAGCGAAGCGTCAGTGTTGATCACTGATGTTATGCTGCGATGATGGTGGTAATATTGTTAATAATAATAAAATGCTTCATAATGTTTCAGCGAGCGTTGCCTGCTTGCCGATTTGATATTGAGCTCGGACGTTAAAAGGTCCTATGTAGAAAGGATCTGGTGGATTTAACAAGTTGTCATTGTTTTCTGTAATAGACAACGGGGAGTGTAAGCTCCATGGGTCAGTCAACTGACAATAAAATAACCCAGCAGCGTTTGCTTGTGTGATGGACAGAGGTTGGGCAAAAGCATAAGTGGACACAACTGTACGAGCAAATGCTAATTCCCGGTTGCCCAGGCCGAGGAAGGTTTGGTTGGGGTACCCTACCTCGAGCATTTGATTCAAAAGTCTAGCCGGCGAGGCAGCAGACAGTAGGGTTTTCACTGGGGACCCTTCCCGTAGCCTGACCTACTCAGCTGCAGGGGGTTGGCCTAACTGAGTAAGGCATTACTGTCTCCTGATGTGGTTGCGCGCAACACGTGCTTTCAACGCAGCACCGGACGCTGGTTTTAAAAGTATTTCGACCGTATTGAATAATGCGCAGATGGTCACGGCCAACCATTGGGCGATCGGTGTGCATTTTTTAGGGCCGACCTTTTCTAACCCGTCCTTCCTCGTTGAAGGCGGCATCGCTGCTTTCATAATTATGAACATGCTGGTCTCCTGGGGGAAGCACATTACTGTCTTCATACCTGTGTCGCAGAAGACTCTATGGCTTTAACATCGGACTGCCCCGTATCACCGAGTCTTTCTGCTTTTGGTGTGACTGCTCCCCTTTGGCTTTCCTGGCATAGTTGCACCTTGTGGATCATTGCTGCACTCAAGCTACGTCCGGATGGCAGCTTTAGGTCGGGTCAGGCACTAGAAGTGATGGCCTAATCCGTTCATTTCTGTTGAACCTTCCCACTTACCAGTTGCAGTTGGAATTTGGTAGCTGTACATTGAAGGGAACAGCTTTGATGCAGAGGTGCTGGGGGGACTGTTGCTTGAAATATTAAGACTGTGGGGCTTAACCCTGTCATTTACCGTCATTAACCATCAGTGTGTTGGTTCCTGGAGTCCTCATCCAGGGAGGACTTGTGTTACTAGTTACACCTTTCATACCTCAATTGTTTCAACTCAATACATCGAAACCACTTTTGGGTTTGGTATTGACTCTTTGACTATCGCGCTAATCCTGATCATTGACATAGTCTGGTCGTTTATCATTATCCTCAGCTGCAGGAAACCTCTCTGGACAGAAAAGCTCTCCTGAAGTTACGTCACTTCTTAAATCACTTTACAAAACCGGTAGACATTGCATAAATTGGCGGCTGATCGATGCTATTGGCGTTGGTCCTGCCAGTTTCTAGGTTGTCTGATTGAGCGCTTGGGAGTGCAGGCAGCTCAGAATTCTCGACAACGGCCAACACCAGGTCCCTTCCCTCACCCACTCTTTTTCTTTTCTCTTCACTTTAAGTCTTTAGCTATAGTCAGGCGAACTTTGTGGTTGCATGATAGTGAAGCATCGACGTCAACACTGACAATGACAACATAACTGACAAATTACCTGTCTACATGGATACGGCGACTTAATTCTGTATGCTGTCTCAGAAACCCCTCCACAACGTGCTGTTCAGTATTCAGGACCACCATATGGTCCCGTCATACTTTTTTGTCATACTCTGCTTTGCTCCTTCTTATTTCCTAAGCTCTTCCCAAGCCATGGCTAAACCTCATTGCCTATGTGACTATTTCACCGTACTTCACATTCTTCCCCAGCATCATTCAATGCACAGTGTAGCTTTTCGTCCCGCGGCATCAGGGCTCTTTTGTTACTGTGTCGCAAATAACCTACAGTGCCTTCGAGTCGTTAGACGCGGTCTAGCGGCGGTCAAGCTACCCATCCCAGAAGTTCGAAATATTCTCATGGTGTCATCGGCCAAAGGGGGTGTCGGTCTGTTCACCACGTGGAGCTTGACTCTTGTTTTCCAGGCAAGTCTACCGTCGCCGTGAATCTTTCCCTAGCTTTGAAAAATCGGCTACATGAAGAACCGATTGGTCTGTTGGATTTGGATGTTTTCGGTCCGTCTATTCCACGGATGATGGGACTGGACGACTTGAAGCCGGAAATAGATTCCAAAAAGCGCATCATTCCGCTAACCAGCTATGGCATCAAGTGTATGTCAATGGGTTTCCTCGTGGACTCTGATTCGGCTGTCGTTTGGCGTGGGCTAATGGTTATGTCTGCCGTCCAGCAACTCTTGAGACAGGTGAGATTACTGTGGCTGGAATTTGCACCACGGTTACATTCCCAGCCTAACAAGGTGCTGACGTTTTTCCACGTATAAAAACGAAAAACTCTTAGTTTCGTACATTGCCTTTAGCATTCGACTTTAGATCCACCTGTTTTAATTTGCATTTTGCGAGGATGATCAAATCTTGATAACCGAATCGACGGATTCTCTAATCACACAAGCAAAAGTGGTCATGTTCACAACCAAACAGTTACATTGTAGGCAAGTTGTTAGGTAGAGGGGATACCGCATTACGTAGTGTTGTGTACTGTATACTTGTACTAGTAGAAACAGCAGTCCCGTCCCATAGTGTCCGGCGTATCAGCCAATACGATCAAAATAATTCTGACAGATATGAGTACTATGCGCTAGCATTTGAAGTGAGGCCTCTCTGCCGCGTGCTCCGTGTCGCTGGGTTAAGCCATCCTTCATAAATCCAAGTGGGTAAAAAAAACTTTGAGTCTTTGGCTTCTAACAGATTTATTCAAGAAAATTCCACCGATCACAGTCTTGCTGGTCCCACCAGATCTTTCCGTCGACGTGGCAACTAAGTACCGAAATGGTGCTACAGCTGAATAATTTCAGACCAGATCGTTGAAGGCCAATGCAGATCCGAAACTCGGACGTCTGGAAACCATCAAACAGGAAGACATCTTCGAAAAATACACTGATTTGCATACCAGTTTGGTTCTCACGGGAGACTCAAATGAATCTCTCGTTCTAGAGCTGTCGAAGTCTTCAGCAGCCTTGTAAGTAGTTAGCTTTATGAAAAAAACAAGGCATCTTGTTTACGCAGCAGCGTCACTAGATAACTTGGTATGACCCCGAAATATCGAAATCCCACTGAATCAGGACAATGACAGACCCGAACGGCAAACAACAATCGTCGGCAAGAAACCCAAGCATTGTAGTGCAGGCACTATGGTAGTGACCGTGGCAAAGTTAGTGGGAATTAGACCTAAAGAACAGTTATCTGGGACACGGAGTTGGATTTGTAATACCAAGGAACTTGCTAGCAAGAATCTTCCGTGAAATAAGCTGCATCAATCCAGGGGTGATGACAATTCAAACTGTAGCTTAGTGTCTTGCTGCGTTTGCCAGCGTTTGTGCGCCGTGTCTCGTTCTGAAGAGTAAAAGACGAGTTTTACACTCATCTTTTGATCGTCATCCAAGCCTTACCCCCCAACGACCATCTCTTAATGGGGTTCTTATCGCCCAATTTTGTCAAGGCTCGGGAAGAATGTTCTTCGATCACTGAACGGCAGTGACCAGTGTTTCGTCCACGTGCGTGGTACTGGGATGGCCATCATCAATATGGTTTGATCTTTAAAAAACTCACTTGGTCATCTGGACACACCCGAGAAATGGACAAGGACATCTTAATGACCATGTAATTATTTGTCTGACGAAAGAGACTTCAAAGACATTCTCTTCACCAAAACTGCAATAGTGGTAACCAAAGTACTCTTGGTACATCGTTTATAGCTGATAAGTAGGACCGAACTTCTTTTTACCCAAAAAATGACACGACGCTGAATGTAACGTCGATGATGTAATCGAAGCAGCGCGTCATAAGGAGTTCTTTGGAGCATTGAAAGAGGTCTATGGATCCAAAACTCAGTGTCAGAAATCTCTTCGAGTTATCTGAACAGGTGGAAAACCCAAAAAACCTGAAGATATATTAGCTGCGTAAAAGACTGACTTCCTTGTACTGATCAACCACCCGTCCGAAATCCAATGGGGCCAAATGAGTCAAACGCTGCAACCTACAGAGGAGAACTGAAAGGACGGTCCTCCAACGTTAGAATTGCAAACGACAATTTCGCGAATACAAAGCGGGAGCCTTTGGGAATAAACTGCACGCCGGACCGCTCAGACTTGGTGGGCACGGACCACAGTATAAGTTTGTAACAAAGATACTGGTGACTAAAAGTAGATGCATTAAGTGAAACTGCCCGACGTTTCGACCACCGATAGTTTCCTGATATAAGAGAAACTCCGCGAACGTAAGCAACTGTTATAGGTCTTGTTTGTCGACTTCACAGGGGCTTTTGATTTCATGCAATATGCAAAAGTGGTACGTCACACGTAACATGTACTTATACGTTTATTCAAGAGGTCAGCAACTGTTGACGTTTGTAGCGACAACCTCATACTATGCCTCAGGCTTCCATGATCCATGGAAACTTCTTGTAGGTCATTTGGGGTCCTTTGCATACTCTGGTTATCGACATGCCGCCAGGAACCGGGGACGTTCAGCTATCACTTTGTCAGAATGTTCCCATCCAGGGCGTTGTGATTGTGACTACACCGCAGACTCTGGCCACATCTGACACACGTCGCGGTATACAGATGCTGAAAACCCTAAACGTGAGTTACTCTGCACAAAAAGTATACTTCGAATGCTTATTTTACATTGCACCACCTTGTTGAGGCCTACTCAGTTAGTTTCTTCAAAAAGATTTCGCGTTTGCTAGAGCTCACTTGTGACACACGTCTTTCGTTTCAACCGGAATTGGAATTCTGTGAATTAGTGGCACTTGTCAAATCGATATGCACTCTGAACAGGAAGAAATGATACTACTTTACTCCTGGACTTATTCCTCCTGGGTGACTTGTTGTTCTAGGCTTCAGCCAGTCATCTTGTAGCATTTCGGACTCTTCAAGCAGAAATCGGAATGACGATACACGCCGAGTTCGATACGGCACGAGTCAGACTAGCTAGTCGACCGTTTTCCGCTTGAAGACTATCAGATGACTATCTAAGGGTGTGATTTTATACTGACAAGTAAAATTAAGCTAGCTGAAAAGCGTTACAAAGTGACTGCGGATGTCTGTAGTGTCTAGAAAACGGACATCAACCGTACAGCTTCCATGGACAATGTTTGTCAAACCGTGCGTCTGTAAAAATATCTGAATTGCTCCCTTGTAAGTGGTAAGTTACACCACATTCCGCATTATTACTGGAGACTCCCTCGACTAAAAAATTAGAGAAAGTTACTTTGACGTATGCACCTTTCTCTCCATTCAATGGCTTCCACATTTCCTACTGCTCTGCTCATGTATTTTGCTAGAGACTTGTAAATTTACATGACGACCTAAATAAAATCGAACATCAGCCACCGCATGTGTTGATATTGATTTATTTGTAGCAGAAATGATGCAGCGCTACTTGTTTTCATAAATAGCCCAAATGCTAAATAGCAATATGTGTAGACTCAGCCAATCATACTGGCTATAATGGCAGATGCCGTAAAATCTACTTTCTACCCCTAGGTCCCTATCTATGGAATCGTTGAAAACATGACAGAATTCATCTGCCCTGCCTGTGGTCATCACAGCCCACTATTTGGACATCAGAAGGACGGGCCTGAGAGTACGGTGTCAGGTGGCGACCGACTGGCCGAGGCAACCGGATTACCCGTCCTGGCACGTTTTCCAATTGACCCGGAGCTCATACAATCAGCGGACGCTGGAAAGCCATTAATGTTTACTGCGCCGCAATCAAAGGTAGGGTGCTTATACGATCAACTTGCTGAACACATAATTAAATGTCAAAACCAGACCGTTCACACAACATTATCTAGTAAAAATACATCCTAAGAGCTCACAGTCCATTGTTCATTTAGACGTTGGAAGTGGGGGACAAAACTTAATACTGAATGCACAACCCAGTTAAGGTTAGTTGAGGGAAGGGACTTTATTTCCTCTCCATCTGATACGAATCGTGGGCCATTTGGTTCGAAGACAACGATGGATTGGGTTCTGATCAACGGGATCCGTTTCGATGAGTTCCTCCGTCGGGTCCAGTAAGTGGGCTTCGCCAAATTCATAGCGAACCTGTATGAAACAAGCAGGATTTATAAGCTAATGACACATCACAGATAGGTGAATGGTAGACAGACGGATAATCCTTCTGACGTTGGCTACGTTTAAATAGCGTAACTAGCTAAAAGCATCTCAATTGAATTTTGTGCAAGGATGTACAGGTGTGTATGCATTTGACGCTTTTCTAATTAGACTGCAGTACCAAGCAGATTTAAATGGGGAGGGGGGAGACACGTAACTGAGTGGGGAAAATACCTTCCGTAGAAACGATAAAAAACAATTGAGAGAGTGAAAAGCTCAGGGTGGGTTGGGGTCAACGTTAACTCGAAGTTTGAAGAGTGCAAGGTTATACGAGCTTGGGACAACAGAAACAGAGTTCTAAACATGTGTTATTCTTCGAAAAAAGACGTAGGAAAGAATTCGTCAATTATTCTCATTTGCACACCCACTTGGTTTTTTCACAGGAGACTAACTTGGATCCCAACTGAATCTCTTGTTTATGTTATTCGACCTAATATGGTGCGTCAGTTGGTGCTATATTCGGGATATCGCGATATTTTTGTGAGGAAACCACTTATAAGGTTGGTGAAAGCTCTTTGACAGCCCACGACCGATTCCACCATTCTTGGAGCTCATCAGAATGGCGCTGTTCCGAGTTCCCATTGACCTGGAACCCGAGCAAAACAGGATTCGTTTTGATGGAAGACAGCTAAATTTCTCGTTTATAGTGGTAGTGAGCTGTCAACGAGCAACCTTATTGGCAGTGTTACGTCTAGACAATCTTTTCCGGTATCTCAAATATCGTACCAAATGAAACATGAAGTAGTATTGTGCAGCAAATTCAGTTGCAAAACAAACAACATAAGCAGCTCCATTTAACTGAGTCTTCCGGAAAAAAATTAGTGTGCAACCGCCCGATCTAGGTTCAAGTAGAACATAAGTTTAATGAAAACTCGTGGAATGCACATACGCGATGATCCAAAAGACGGTTGCGGGTTGTCGAGGAGTTTTCAGTAACCCTACGACTGGAGTGTTACGCCTAGATGTAGAAGAGTTTGATTCTACGAGCGGTAATACCTTGGTGGGGACCGTATAAGCAAAGACGGGCGCATTTAGAAGGATGCAGGAAGATGGACTGAGGAGACCAGTTTGGATTGAGCCTCAAAGGCGCTCATGCATCCAAGTTTTTACCTTCAATTCATAGCTCCCCCCACTTGAAAGTCCACTGACAGAGCAGTATTTACGCACCGGTTCACCAGCTCCCGCCTCCACCTACCCAAATCATCGGTGGACGAAACTGTAGCAGCTACAACCACTGTGGCAGGTACGTGGTTCTTACAGCTGATGATGACAATGATGATTGGAGTAATGGTAAAATAATGTAACAGACACCAGGTCCTGATTGTGGAAAAGTTTGTCATGGAAAGAACTAATAAAGCGTATATTTACATGCTGAGCTGCATCACCAAGGGATAAGTGAGGAGCTCTGTAGCAATAATGACGGCTAAATTTTGTGGTGGGGCAAACTGGATAAATTGCTGAAAAATGTCTATCCAAGGAACGCGAACTTAGGATGTGGAGTAGTAGTGAGTCCTCTAAGTTCAGACCTGGAATAATGTTACGAAAAGACATGCCCATGAAATAACTCTGAAGGTTTAAACGTAGCTGTCTCAAGTCCCAAGTCGCGAATAGTGACTAGGTCGGCCCCTAGTGCAGTGATAGTGTGTGTACGGTCGTCACACAATCGTAGTGACACAGGGCGCTGGGATTGGTCAAAGTTGCGCAAGATAACATCTTCCTTAAAAAGCATGCATAAGAAAGAACGGTTGAGAAAGTGTTTGCATGAAGGAGTAATGGCACCAGTGCTCTGGGGCCTGAAGACAGAAACATCCATTTTTACTTCCACTGATAGACTGAGTGATGTAATACAAACCACAAAAGTTTAGCAATATGTTCGAATACCAGATCAGGTCAAAAATTCCCGATTCTTCGAGGGTGTTGCTAGTGTGAGGAGATTCGGGTATTTTTCAACTGAGATTTCGTCCTGTGGGTGAAGTTACTATAAGCTGAAAAGCCGAGGAACACTACAGTTCCTTCATCCTTATTGTGAACCAACAGTAGTGTGACTGATTTGCGTTTAGATAGGGCACAGTACCACTCAACCTTCAATCACAGAATCCACATCTCGAGGCACGCCTTGATTGACTCTTCGGGTGACGACCTCGCAGATAGCTCTGCTCGTTTCATGAATTGTTTTTCATTTTGAGCTACCAATAGGTTGTTAGTAGTGTGAAGTTTGAGTATTTTTCAAATAAATTCGTCGTATGGGTGAAGTCAATAATGAAAAATCCAGACTGTTTGCCAGACCTCACTGAAACAATAATACTGACAATGATCGTTCAGCTGCAACACCCTTTCGTTGCCTAGCTGCTGTGACAAGCCTAGACAAAAGTAACTGAGATGCCGAAGTTGGATTCGAACCATGGGCCTTCCGGTCAGTAAGTTTAAGCCTGAGCTATGTTTGGCTCGGAGTGAGGTCAACCTATGTTGCAGCACAAATCATAGGTCTGGTCAGCCGAACGGTTGTGTTCGAACTACTGACCGAGATGTCGCTGGTTGTAAATTCCCTAAGGTTTCGTAAGATTTGCACAGCTGATTACTTCCAGTACCAGTGTGACCGAATATAGGTTGTAACATGATGTTATCCAAGCCCCGTCATTTTTTATCAATATGCACAGGTACTTTTTAGGTACCCACGCAACGACAGAAAGCGGACCATAAGAAAAGTGGGAACAGACTGACCCGTTCCTAATCTACACGTAGACTTCGCTCTGAGCTGCTACTGGTTGTCTTTACTAAGTACAGCGACTACCGCATATCAATTCATTTGGGTTGCAAAGTGGAGCGCACTCCTTCCTAGGAAATGAAGGAAACTCAAACACCACAATGCAATTCTGCAAACTCGCTGCTCCAAGGCAAGTGAACACATCAGGTAAAGTATAAGAAAGTCCTGTTTGCAGAACTCATGAGTGTCGTTGACTCAGATTTACCAGCTGGTACCACCATCGGGTATCTCACGACCTGACTTGACGTGATCACTGGTTTAGTATGTGATCCGGTATATCGGAATCATGAAGCACAATCAAGAAACGTATGACTTATCAACTTCCCGATGACTACTGTCGTCCTCTGTGTCGTTTCTTGTAAAATCTATCATTCAAATGGTCCGTTTGAACTGAAATATGACTGAACCATCATACACGTCCAATACGTCACCGCACCAATGTATGCCTCAGAGATGTGCATGGGTATTGGACGTCTCAAGCAGTTAGTCCGGTTGAAGCGGAGATTACACCAAGCTCGTATAATCTAGATGCTAGCGGGTAACTCAGTTTTTATTTTTGGAGCTCTCCAGCGTTCTGATACCAGCCTCGGGGCTACTCAACGCATTAAAACTCCATTTTCGTTATCCCATTGCATAGTGCGGGGGGTGCTCTCACTAGTCGCCCTCTCTAGAGGGAACCTCCTACTATGGAGACATTTTAACAACTTCCTGAAATCGTTCAATGTTTTCCTCCCAGCTTCGAAATCGTTCGTTTCTATCTTGCCGATTTCCCATGAGTACGATGTTAAATGAGCCCAATTCGGGTAGAAACAGTGCTGAGTCGGCAACACTGCGCAGACTATAGCTTGTGATAGGTACAACTGTGCATACTAACCTGTCCACCTGCATTAGACTTCACCAATCCATTGTAATGAATAACTTGAAAGTTGCTAACTGCCGAGGTACGATTTGACATCTCCATGGGGAAGAAATGCCGGAGAAACGGCTCCTCCAGGATCACACCAAGCTCTTCTGGATCGAGTTTTCTTTGGATATCCGCAATTCTAGCAAAGATAGAAAGGATGAAGGTCTCATGATGAACTTAGTGTCCTCCAGAAATTTGCTTGCTTCCAGAAAGTGACATGACTACGCTAGCCTCATTAAGCCTAAAGTGGCTTGTCACTCTTAGTCTAGCAGTGAACGTGAAGAACAATCTCTTTAATGGGATGAAACAGCCGAATCTGCCACCACAAAAGACTAATGATAGCGGAAAATTCGCGAACTTGATCACAAGGCACAAACGAACACTATGTGAAACGGTTCCTATAACCACCACACACCGACACAGAGGAACACATATTTGTCCCGCGCTATGAAGCAAGCGATACGAAAGATGTTATCCGAGCAAATCCGGCTTTTGCCGCGCACATATGTCTAAACTGGATAACTGGTTGCAAAACATTGAAATAAACGAAGACCTCAAACCACGCGTCTGCTTGAAAAGCGCAATAGCAAGGATCTCATGAGAGATGCCCAGTAGTTCACAGAAAATAGGAAATGCGAATGCTTTTCTTTCGAAAATACCACGTCAGGCAGGTGCGCCTTCGAAACAGTTCCACAAGTCGACTACTGAAGATCAGTCACAATTGGCATTGCGACAAGTCAAGAGAAAAACGTCAAACAAAAGGTCACAGCACGGACAGTTGAAACCCTGACTGGCTAGATAATTCTTACTGACCTTACCAAGGCCTCAGCAATAGGAGCGGTTGAATTAACTATCCTTGCTTGAGCAACTCAGGTTTCCGCAGCGCCAGCTGCAGTGGCCTTGGTCACTCATGCCATCCGCTCAATACATTCTTTAGAGTTAGGTTTTCACACACTGAAATGGGCCAAACGAGTTTGAGCAATCCACTTGGTAGCCACTCTGGGGCAGATACTGTCCTTGCTCAAACAGTGGAAGGTGTTCCGAAACGAGTTTAGGCAAGCACTTAGATGTGCCTGTGAAGTGCCGGATACCACATGTGCAGGTAATAGGGATGAAGAACGATCCAGTTGGGTTGGTGGGGATTGCGCTAGTGTATATTCAGCTTACTGGCCAGAAAAAGCTGGTTGGTAGCGGCCAAAGGCCTTCTGGTTAGTGGAATGGATAAAATATACATATATTCGTCTTCGGTGCCATAATTCCGGAAAAGACAGCTCCCTTAATAGTGCTTATGAATGACGGGTTGGCGATGCCCATTTTCTTCGAGGTCAGTTCTTATCTGGTTTATTTCACTTTCCAAGGAACCGTTTTGATTACCTACCTGCCAGATGTGACTTTTAGAAATGAAATCAGGACTGAAGAAAATTTTCACTTCGTTTAACAATTTCCAGGATGTGATCTTGATCTTGAATCTACTACCGGTCTGGGTCGAGATTATTGCCAACAAAGACAGCTCTTCTTTTGGTAACCTAGAGAAACATTCAGCAATGAAATACGCTGAATTCATTCTAGACAGGGAGATGCGTTATGATTACGATCAACGTACGATTCTTCAGTGAAAGGGATATTCAAAGCCTCCAGCAGTTTCCCTAATTGAGCCGAGGTGATGAAACCAGACTTAGTATCCTGATCTGCGCTCAGTTTGGCAAATTCCATCTCAGCCTGGCGAATAGTAGCTGTTCCACTGGATGGCATCTCTTCCTTTGACACTAGCTGTAATTCTGGGGACGCCAAGACCGTGAAGTGCGTTTCTGACCCCAAAATCCACACCGGATAGGATGGGTTTTTCAGGTACCAACCCGATTCACAGTAGTGAAGGGCCTCGAATAGTGTCAGAAAGCCCGTAGGAGGTTGCCTCCTAATGCCTGTGAGTGCTGTAAAAGGAAAGTAAATGTTACGTGACATGTGCGAATTGATCAGAAGTCAAACGAGATTAACAATCTCCTCAAACATACTTCTGGTTGTTCAGTAAGTCAGGGCCTTGCTATCATCACTAACACTAAAATCAGTACGGAACATCGGTGCGTACAACCACTGCTAATTTACGTAAAGACGTTACACACAGACGGTTCAAAGAAAGATAAGGACATTTGTGCTTGTCTACCAGCGTCGATATGCCTATACCTCATTGAGATAAACTAGGCAAAAAAGTGACAGCAGGCGTTTCTAACCACGCGCAGGGTGAATCAAATTGATTCCCTTCCAGAGGGCTGATCTCACCGAAAGCAACTAGACCGTCGCGAAGACCTTATCGTAGTTCAACTGTTTACGTTCCTCTGTAACCCATCGGACCATACTGATGGATATCCATCTATAGCCTATCCTATCAGCTGGTCAAGCGGCCTGGCCTTACAGAGGAGTGGTTGGAGCAAGTGTAGCAGCTTTTTGCCTAGAATTGGGCACCTCGGATGATCTCACGCCAACCACCACTGTCTCACGACCAGGCTTTTCGGCCAAATGCCAAATGGTTTAGTACGATAATCGTCCTGTTGTTAGGTCTGGATGCCCTATCATACAACCATGAACTTTATGGATGAAAGTACCTTCATATCACATCGGTCGTAGCGTCGTGACATCAGCCTAGTCGTCTTAGTGGCTGTGTACAGCAGGGCGGATAAGCGAAACTACACGACTGCTAACGTTCCTCATTTTTCTTCATCGACAATCACTGGTATTCAGATCTCAGCTGTAAGCAGGTCAAACACCTGGGGAACCGACACATTGCATTCCACCCCCGTATTTACAGCTCCAACTACGCTACCCAAACCCCGTTCTCCTGTCTTCATTGCGACCTTTAGCTTACGAACCCTTGAGAAGACGCACCAACAAGCTGCTCTTGCACGCACCCTAGTTAATCCGTCGGTTGAAATCTGTCACATCTCTAAAACACGAAAGCAAGATTCAAGTAGAGTTGTTGAGCTTGCGGCGCCATGTCTATCCAAGCGCTACCGAATACGAACTTCGAGTAATCAAGCGACACTGTGTTGCGCTGGTGTTGGTAGTCCCCCCTGTTATTGAGTTGAGGCTACATCATTCGGCTGGATATCCGTAAATAGCCGATCCCATGCT
This sequence comes from Opisthorchis viverrini, assembly GCF_000715545.1. Lineage (NCBI taxonomy): Eukaryota > Metazoa > Platyhelminthes > Trematoda > Opisthorchiida > Opisthorchiidae > Opisthorchis > Opisthorchis viverrini. Next base: position 484,244 of record NW_008752019.1, on the reverse strand, counting down.
GTCCGACTTCCCAATTCAATAAAAACTAAAACTGGTCGAAATACTTGACTTTAAGGGAGCCTGCGACTCTGTGGATAGATCAGCTGTCCTAAATATCCTTGGCCAGAGGGGGTGCCAACAAAGTTCGTTAGCGTTTCTCGTGCTCCTTATTACCGTACCTCTGGTCGGGTTAAGGTGCATGGCGAACTGTTCAGAAGCTTCCTGACAAGTAGTGGAGTTTGTCAGGGCTGTGATTTCTCTATTTTGTCAATTTTGTCATCAAAGTCATCACTGAGTGCACCGTTCAAGTGACCGTGAATCTAGGTACCTAAATCACAAATGGAGATTAACGTATTCGGATGGCACTCTGTTGTTTGATGAACATTTGTTTGTGTAAAGTACTTTAACCAGGATATCGGACGTGACCCCATGTTTTGGCATGCATTTTGCACCTTCAGACTGTAGAGTGATAGCTCAACATTCCCCCATCGCTTTGTTCTTTTCTGAGAATTCAGGGTGAAGAGCTTGAGTTTATTGGTCGGTCTATACATCTTGACAGCCATGACTGTACTGTAACGGATGAAGTTAAGGCGCGAGAAGCATTCGCACAGCATCCACCGAAGAGAGCACTGTTTTTTTTATTCCAAACGGCTTTTGGCGAAAGATTTGCAAGGGACAGGCCATAACATGAAAATATTAAATAAAACCGGCTATCAAACTGAGTGCGTGGGGTCTTCACCGCTTCTTGGCTTGCACCCATGCGATCCTACTCGTTGGTGGTTGGAAACCCTTCAGAACACGACAGGCAACCGATCTCAGTGGCTGTCATTTCCTAGCCGGACTGTCTAGCTAAAGTTCGCTTGTCGTTGTGCGTTGGGCTTATGTTAAGTGATGTTCGCAAAGTACACTGGATCCATTCCGACTCTGTTTGACTTGACATGATGCTCAAATGTGTTCATTTTAATTCCGTCCAAAAGTGTAGGCATCTTGCTGGTGATCGTTTTCCTCAGGACCATGAGGATTTTTAGTACTAAGTCCCCACCCTATCAATTTCCTCCAACAATTTACTTAGGTTTTCCTGTTTCATGATTGTATGACAGTTGGACGCCGGTATGTAATGCTGGTGCATAGTTGTCAATGAGAATGAAGATGACAGCATGTTTTCGTAATCATTTTCATCACGTTTTACCATGTTATGTTTTTGTCTACCCTTTGGTCTGCGCCATTTTGAAAGTCACAAGGGAATTTTCCTCGCAGCACCATAACATTTGAGCGGTACGTGATGTTGGATGTAGTCCCCAAATGAAGTTGGCATCATCTCACGATGTCTACTATCTCATTGTATACAGCACGATATGACTCAGCGTCACGGTAGCACCCGGTAATTGGCCCACCAGTTTATACCAACTCCATTTCCGCCACCTCCGGATGTTCACATAGACTTCAAACACATCATCAGTGGAGAGAACCACAAGATCTAACTGAAGTTTTCTTCCAAATGAGAACCACTATTTTATTGGAACTACTATTATTTGATCTAAATCATGTGCTAAGTAACGGAAAGATTAATGTTGGCTGGTTACTGAGTGCAATTTGAAGCAGCGAAATAGATCTGTTGCACTGATGCTATCAGTGTTTGAAACAATTTGGAATTGCACAACTCAATCATATGACTCCGGTATACACGACACTGTGTAACCGTTGCTGCCTATCTAACTTTGATCGCGGCACTCATGTCAACGTGTGTTCTGATATTCTAAAGCCAACCCCACCCTAGATTGAACTTATTGTCTTCTACTGTCAAGTAAATAATCTAAACAATAAATATCCAATATCTGAATGACATAATGTAAATATAATGTATACATAGTATCTAAATAGTCTGAATTATGACGCATCATTACGTTCAATATTTACAATGGCAGTCAGACAGCTTGTGGCTTTACTCTACGTTATCTCACGTAGGCAGGAAAAGACGGGACGTGAGAACAGCAATCAGGATTCCGGCCAAAGAGGGGCTGTGTGAAGCACATCTTCGCAATCCGTCAAGTCTCAGAGCAACGACATGAGTATAGGCGTCCAAAATCTTGATATTCTCTGAATTCAACAGCACGTTGAATTTTGTCGACAGGTTAATTATCCATAACACGACACGGTATGCTCCGGAAGTTTGTGAATGTCAGGCGCTGTTCATACTCACCTGTGGACGTGTGAGAATGTATGGGTAGCCATCCAGCTTTCCTACAAGCGATGGTATCCACACTCTCCGTTTTTGTTCAAGTTCCCCACCGAAATGGTAGTGATGCAAACATGGGAAGTTCCCCCAAACCCCGGTGTTCAGATCTCTTCGAGCGAGAACCTTGTTGACCCGAAATATGCAGACAACATTGTTCTCACTTTTGAAGAGGAGCAAGAAGCGCAAGCATTACTAGAAAAGCTCACCAAGGTCATCCAGTCCCTCGGCGTGTACTTTGCGCGCACAAAGCACAACGTCATTCTACAGGACGTACAATCTTTGAGCGTGCCTCTGAAAATTCAGCTAGTGACACTGGAAATTGTGGAAGCTTTTATATATCTCGGAATTTGCATTAATCCCAAGGCTTGGTTGTATGTCCTACACTCCCGTTTTCCAGTGACCGAAATTAGCAGCTGGAACCAATGCGCCTATGGTACACGGTTTATAGCTGACAAGTTAAATTGGCTGATTGAAGTGTGACAGACGCAAATAGCACAGACCGGAAATGCATTGGCCAACTTCTGCTACCTGTGGCGTAAAAAAGGCGTATCGCTGAGTCTCAAAGGACGTATACATCAGACTACAGTGCGGGATATATTGCTATACGGCCGCAAGATCTGCCTAGTTCGGACGGAGGATATGAGACATGTTCAGGTCTTTCTTCGTCAATGTCCAAGAACTATGGCTGAAGTCGCCTGGAACCAAGGAATTTGCGACGACGTGGCCACCAGGAGGGTTTTGGTGGGGCAAACGATACCTCATCAAAACAAAGCTAAGGTAGTTGGGCCATGTGTTACGCATGCCGAATTAGTACCTGCCAAGGCGAGCACTGTTTCCCGTGCCAAACTCGGAGTGGTAAAAACCTAGAGGTGGGTAGAATTTGACATGGAAGAAGGTGATGAAGGATGTCGCGAAGCGTTTGGTTGCTGTTGGGTGACGTTCACCTTTCAGGGTAAAGTTCACGTGTCCGTCCCTGTGCTTGGCTAGAGACACCAGACGATATGATGATAAATCGACGTCAGTGGCATCTATCTTGTCAGTTTCTATCCAGATGGTCTGAGTACTGGAGGCGTAGGCACCTCGGACGCTATTGGTAGGCTAGACCTGGGTGACTCTCGTGCACCCATTTTCCTTCTTTCCATTATGAGGCCTTACTCAAAGAAGTTGACATCGTTGTACGTCAATGAAGCACCAGTGTCCTTGTGTGGTGTTGCTGCCATCTTGTCCCATTCGACACTTAAACAACGGCACCCGCGTATTCGGAGACCGGAAGCGCCGCTCAAAGCGAAATATCACCCCCTTTTGTCATTCTCTGGTTTCCTAAAATAACAGGTATTCGGAACTCAATCGGATAACAGGTGACTGATGACTAGTCAGCTCTAAGCAGGTTACTTCACAATTAACCACGTGATGAGTAATGCCAGTATAAATTAATTTTAACTAAATTTGACACCGATGTTAGTCAGTAACCGAAATAAGCTTCTTAGTAGCGAGAAATTAATTGTGGCTAAAAACACGTGATGCTTCCAACTCGATTGGTCATTAAGTAACAATGCACCAGTGGCGAATTTGTGACACAAGTGTGCACACTCGCAGCAATTTTCGACCAACTGTTGCTCAACGCGCTAGTTACGATGATCAATCTAAGTGAGCTCTACGAATTTCAGCTAATGAACAATAGTTACGAAAACAACATTACACAGCCATCGATTCCGAGTTACTTCAGGAATCAAGCCGCGACCGAGGGATTCCAATCTGCTCTTGTCTTGTTTTGTTGTTCCAGTCGTCTTAGAGGATCTGTTGTTGTACAGTGGCGGTGCATCAAAACAGTAACACTGCCGGGTGTCATTTCACGTTGCATCGCGGCCAATCAAAGTCCCAAAAAAGGTTAAAAGCCATGGCTTTAATACCAGTCACGATTCAGATTCAATTGACAGAAACACTTGATCCATAAATGGCTATTAGCCACTTTCCTACATCTCACATACAGCATACAACCGAAAGTAATGAATACTCTTGGAAAGGAGGGATGGTGGTGAGCTATACTGCCTTTGCATAGAACCTTATAACTGCTGTACGGGCGAATTCGTCGGTGAATGAGAAGCGCTTATGATCCACAGAGGTGAAATATAGATAGTAGAACGAATACACTAACAATAAGCCGCTGAAGCACATTTTATTGTAAGATTAAGTGTAAGTAGACCAACAAGCATTCATTTGCTATGATGACGAACACATCTAAGTTGGTGCGCAGCACTGCGAACGAAAGCACATACGAAGTCCCGGGATAATTAGGTAGATCAGAAGCCCTATTGCCAACAGAGATTGAGTGAACAAATGCAGTTCCGTAAACAGGTCACAGCAACGGAGAAGATACCTTACATAATAACGGAGAAGCTTACTAATCCCGGAAATGGTTCTTTCCCCGTCAAACAAATATGGCGTTGTTTGTCCACAAATGAGTAGATTGATAAGGCACTGGCTAGCGTGACCATGAACCGGATCTATTAGCGTATCAGTTTCATCCGCCATTCCTTTCCGAAGAGCCGAAAGACCATGAGTGAATAGGATAGAATACAGGAAGCATAGTACGGCAAAAGGTGACTGCAGTTCCGGTGCCAGTGACATAATCAGTCCATGAAGTTCATCCAGGGACGACGCTGATATGGACCTACAACGGAGAAGCTGGACAATTGAAGAAATAGACATGCACTCGGACGGAGGTACACAGTGCTGACAGTCATACTGGGCTCACATCAAAACAAGCTGGCACATATGCAGTGCTTTACCAAAGCAACAATGGCTCGTAGATAAAATGGCCTAAGGATGATAATCGTAAGATTTGCGTCCTACATGCAAAAAGGGAGTCTGTGACAAAGCAACGGTTTACGAAACAAACTATCAGTTAAACTCGGTGGTTTAAAATGATGGCGGCCGACCACACCAAACCAAAATACACGCTAAAGCATCCCCTCAGTGTGTTTTCTTTTAGACGGTGACTAATGAGAGTCGTCTTCCGCGGCCTTTCTACTTGATAGCAACAAGTAATCGGGTACCTTCCCATTTTGACCTATTAAGATGCTCGGGATGATCGATACTTCACACCCGTGCAACTGAGATACATCAATGAATCACACTTTGTCACTTGAGCAATCTGAAAGACGGAGTCATTGAGCTGTTTTGCCGGACGCGAATCCGGATCAAAAAAGATAACCGTACATGCAAGACGTTCTACTACAGTACCCCCTTAAGAGGACCCTTTCTCTAATTCAGCCGACGCTTCCGTTCCAGAAATACTCTCTTCTACCTTGTTACCTAATATGCTTTTGACGTGAAACTGGTCTGTGACGTATGCCCTCGGACTAATGAGGATCGACTAACATCTACAATGCAGCCAAATCGAGCTGTCTAACCCAACGTCACATGTGGAGTGCACATGCGCACATTGGGATGCAGGAAAAAAACTAAGAAAACAGCTCCATTTGTGAGAGGACCCTTTCTCTAATTCAGCCGACGCTTCCGTTCCAGAAATACTCTCTTCTACCTTGTTACCTAATATGCTTTTGACGTGAAACTGGTCTGTGACGTATGCCCTCGGACTAATGAGGATCGACTAACATCTACAATGCAGCCAAATCGAGCTGTCTAACCCAACGTCACATGTGGAGTGCACATGCGCACATTGGGATGCAGGAAAAAAACTAAGAAAACAGCTCGCATTTGTGAGCATCTCCGACGAGTTGTCAGGTCATTCTCGTTAGCTATAACCGTGGTAGGAGGTTTCGTATGGCGTGCCCGCACTTTTCCAATGGAATTGTGCTTCCACTGCTACATTTGTGGTGTTGCACACAGTGTGTGATTATGTTTTCTTGAGTGGTAACGAAACGTTTACGAACCAGTCGCCAAGCTCGGTGAAGAGGTCAACAAAAATACGATGAAATAATGCAAAGCTCCATGATTGGGATCAGAAGCAAGAGAGTGACACTGAATACAGAGCCAACAAAAATGCTTCGCTGACATCAAAGCTGTTTACTGACCAGGTCCACTGATCTAATAATAAAGTTAGAGTCTAAAACAGGAAAGTGTTGCTGTCTTCTTTTAGTAAAACTATTTTCCCCAGCTTAGTTCTCGGTACGTACCTTACAAGGTAGTATTCCAGTCAAAAACAATCACCAAAGGTGCACAACGTACATTAACGCCAAAAACCAGGTCGAAAACACGTATACAACTCGTTGTATATAGAGGGTGTGCTGCGACAACATTCTGGAGATTCTGGCACCCTCTGGGTGCGCCAATGGCAACCGGCATCGGGTGAATACTAGGCCATGATTGGCTGTTGGGTTCAGACTCTCGACCAATCGGAGCTCGCCTTGACGCCGGACCGGAAAGCAGCCCGAACTTTTGGCCAATACTGTACGAGGTAGGCTTCTCAGACTTAGCAGCGCCTAAATGCCAGCGGTAAAGCGGTACCTGCGTGGTATTCCGCTCAACACTTTCGACACCTGGACAGCGTAACCGCTTAGTCTCAAGTATTTCTGCCTCCTTCTACCCCACATGAAGTTTACGCTACGTGACGGGGCTGTCACCCGTACTTTCAGACCAAATTTCCACAAGGGGCTCCCGAAGCTTCTTCTACAGGGCTGAAAACTACGTGGATGTTGACCATTCAAACTTTTTTAAATCCAATTACAATACTGAATACAATAGTGTGCCTATGAACCACCACGGTGGCTTCTACAAACATTTCAGTAGCTGTTAACCTGCTGGTGATAAATAAGCCCATAATGTCAACTTTGGCTGGAACTCTAAGAAAAAAGTGAATCTGAAGAAAGATTTCAAATAGTAAAACATGCCAGAAGGCTTAAGCAGTCTACAAAACTATCCTAGCTAATGACCTCGACTGTTAATGATACTGAGAAAAGAACTTCCTCGTACAAGGTTGGCATGGAAACAAGTCACTATTCATATTTGCTTGGCATAGTTCATCTCAAACGGTAACTACTGCCGATTCTCGCACCTGCACTGATTACCTACGGTCGTTCGACACCTCGCAATGGTTTGGCTATTATCCTCTACACACGTCTCCCGGCCCTGTTTTTCAACGGATTAGATTGTGTGTTGACTGGGCGAGATGGACCAAGTAGTTAGAGAGCGAATTTACTGACCGCAAGGTCCGTGCTTCGAACCCGACCTCTGCCACTCGACTTCTCCTGTCTAGGCTTGAGCGACCTGGCAGTATCCCAGCCCTCGTACCTCCTTCGTGTGGCATGGCAGCTAGGCACCGAAAGGGTGCTACAGCTGGACGATTTTTTTACTGTGAGTAGACAAAGGTAAGCAACCTAGCTACACACATTGCAAGCAACTCAGAGACACGTTTACTTTGGCGAACTTCCGAAGTACTTGGTGTTTCCGCACTCGGTACACATATCCACAATTGCCTTCGTATTAGAAATACACACGTACAGTTTTCCTTAGTACTGGCGAACAATATACTACAGTTGCCCTCAAATATGGCCCCTCCATCACTCTAACACCTTTCAAATACTACCCAGTTTAATTGGCTTTCTCAATTTTCACGTTTCACCATCGACAGCAGCGGGCGATAATAAATACTGATGCCTAATTGTCATACAACCATAGCAAATCCCCCAGTCCATGGTGGACACTTCCTGTTGCTAAGGAAAATGATCAAGAACAGGGTACATACATCATACGACCGCAACGTGATAAACGCATCCGAGCATCACATCGGAGTAAGACCAATGGAGGTGCCCAGCATCATCTCCCAACTTCAGCTGACTTGTGAACGTATATGGACTGAAAAAATTTATCTACCTATGGCATCCGCGAAATGGACATTTTGAAACCATTCTTCGAACCCCGTCACCCAACCGTTCCGTATACCTTTTGAATAGATGTATGAAGAGTGATTATCCCTCATTATCTGAATTTTGTTTTCCCCAGATAAATTCAAAGAAGTGCAAAATCTGGCATCAGTGCTGCGGCCCTCGAGCGTCTCAAAGAAATAGTCACCAACGTGATATCCAATGCGTTCCAATTCGAGCTCCTGTTCGTGCTGGTAGTCCAAAAAAGTTAGATTACAAAAAAGGAGTCCGTCGTAATCAATGGCCCACACTAGTCTTCATCTGAGATCACACTGGCATCTATCCAGCACAAAAGTTCCACTCTGAGACATGGTTTTCAAAGATTGTAACATAGAGAGAACATGTACCCCTCTTTCGAGTTTTGAGTATCTCTAGGCGATCTCTAAACGAATATCCAACTTGGACATAATTTTCTTAAACATTATAAATCCCTGAAAATCTTCAACGGTGATAAACCTTCTTTCTCCCTTTGGGTCTAATCGATGGCCCACACTAGTCTTCATCTGAGATCACACTGGCATCTATCCAGCACAAAAGTTCCACTCTGAGACATGGTTTTCAAAGATTGTAACATAGAGAGAACATGTACCCCTCTTTCGAGTTTTGAGTATCTCTAGGCGATCTCTAAACGAATATCCAACTTGGACATAATTTTCTTAAACATTATAAATCCCTGAAAATCTTCAACGGTGATAAACCTTCTTTCTCCCTTTGTGGTCTAATCGCTGCCACAATAGAAACTCTCAGTTTGGTTGATTCAAGGTGTAAGCCAATTGCCATAAACTCAAGACAACGAGGTTTTCGTTGCTTCTGAAGTAAAGCGTTTACTCGATCAACAAATCATTGAAACCTCAAAGTTTCCATACAGAGCGCAAGTACTCGTCACGATAAGTGGGCGACAGAAGAGAACGGTTGTTGACTACGGTCAGACTATAAACCAATTTACACAACTTGACACCCAGAATTGAGGATATGAGTAGCAAAACAGCCACGTATCATATGTTAAGGATGCTTGACCTTGAAAGTGCGTATCGGCAAATACCCATTAAGGAAATTGACATGGCCTCTGAGGCTTGCAATAATATTAGTTCCGCCGAATACCGTTCGGGGTAACGAATGGAGTGGCGTGCTTTCAGAGGGTGATGGATGACAAAATACGCGCTGAAAAACTTACAGGACATAGACCCATGTGGATAATGTCACCGTTTGTGCAAAGCGCCAAGAAGAACACGATCGACATCGCCAGCGTGTTCTCGCCCTAACACAAAAGTACGGCCACCAGTTAAGTCGCGATAAAAGCAAAATTTCCACCACTAAACTCAGACTCCCTGGCTATGAGATCATGGAAGACCAACCAGACCCTGAAAGTTTCACCGTCTTGCAAGAACTGTCCACTCCTGAGCATATGAAGTCTCAGCAACGTGTAGCTCGCTTGTTCGTTGGATGAGCCATTCCTCTGATGAAATCTACCCAACCAATCACAATTCAACCTTTACGGTCCCTCAGTCTGTCATAAGAGCGATTGAAAGTCCCAAACAAGAGTTTACGTTCACTGTCTGTCAGAGCACACCTCCAAGATTATAAAACTGATGATCTGATGTTGCGATTTCCGCTACACTCCACCAGGATGGCGGACCGGTTGCATTCATTTCACGTACATTGTCTGCTAGCGAAAAACATCACACCACTATTGAAAAAGCGTGTGCAATTGTCGAAGCAGTGCGTAAATGGGAACATTACCTGTGTGGGACCCATTTCAAGATTGTAACCGATCAGCGTTCCGTTGCGTTCATGTATTCAACACAACAAAAAGGAAAAAAACGACAAAATCCAACGATGGCGGATGGAGATGTCGCCTTTTTCTTTTGATGTAACCTATAGACCGGGCACCGAAAGCAAAGTCGCCAACACGCTGTCTCGGAGTGTCTGTGCGAACACATCATCTCAGCTGGATCTGAAACGCATACACGCAATAAGGATGATGCGTCTCGTTCGTGCCAAGGACCTTTCACTTTTCCTAGAGGACATCCCACTTGTCATTGAGCAATATCATTTGTGTCCAGAGTTGATAAGGTTTCTTCAAGCCATCTGGTGGTGCACACACTCAAACGTCTGAACGTTTAGGCATTGACTTCAAAGGAGTACTACCTTCGATGAAGCGAAATAAATATTCGCTGACGGCCATAGACGAGTATTCCCGTTTCCCTTTCACCTGTCCGTGTCCAGATAAAAGTTCGTCTTTGGTGATGGCATATCTTGTGCCACTCTACTACACTTAGCCTGACTAGTTTCATGCATTCGGATTATTTATTCATCATTTATTTCCTCAAGAAGACGGACCACTCCATACAACCCGAGGGGAAACGATCAGATGGAACGATTAAATGGAACTTTGTGGAAGCTATTATGTCTTCATTACGGTCAAAACGTCTTCAAATCAATCATTACGAAACCGTCTAACAAAACACGCTCCATTCGGTTTGTTCTTTGTTGTGCACCGCCACCAATGCTACTCCACAACCGAAAATCTGCAATCGGTAAATCACTGCCGGCTTCGCCGGGATCAGTTCTGATACAACAAAATACATGATCTTCAAAGTACGACCCCGTAATCGAAGAGGTTGAGCTCCTAGAGTGTAACCCTTAGTGCGCATATGTCCGACACCCTAAAGGACGTAGAAGAAGGGTCTACTTGCATCACCTGGTGCCTTCCGAAGATTTTGAATGTGCTCTAGTATCGGAAAATCAACAGTCGCAGCCCCATACTGATTCGTTCATTAAGCCGGAACCATCTGACTCCTCTGCTTCCGAAAACTAACATTTCGAATAGCCGTGAATACCCGTTGACTGTGCAGCAGCGGACATGGCCGTATTTCTTGCGCAACAAAGAGATCTGACATTAATCAATTACAAAGTGAACTCCTGTGGACATTTATCCAAGCCGAATATCGTACATTGGATGTCGTATTTGAATGTCGAATATTAGCTGTTTTCTCGAAGCGTTTCATAATTCATTGTTTTCTCGTTTTATCTAGCAGTATCAAAGTTTTGGATAAAGCCTAACTTCTGGACCTTCGGTCTTTTCTTACTCTGATTGTCGCCGCGCTCCACTCCACGTCAAACACAACACTCCTTTACTTTCAGGGGGAGGGGGTCTGTAACCACCAACAGCAGCTGCTCAATGAGGTGACGCATGCCCCGTTGAAGTTCTGTCAAAGAATGGAAATCACAAGGAAATGACATATTCGCTCGTGCTCGACCAAGTCCCCCGAAACGTCCTAAAAACGTTGGACAATTACATCAGGTAGTCTATTCATGGCTGGCTACGTCTACCGAAGGACATGCTAATCAGCTATATCCACACCGGTAAGAAAGAAGGAAGACTCGGTATCCCAAGCCTCAGTTCAACCACCTCGAAAGCACGTACGAAGAAGCTTCTGTCTAGTCAGTGCCGAGCACTACGCGATGGGCTTGGTGATCATGTTCGGGATGTCATTCTCCCGATCCGAGTCCAACGTGTGCGCGTGAATACCAAAGAAGAAATGGTAGCTGCTTGGGGAGATGGTTTGCGCAACGGTGTTGATGGTAGTCGTTTGTGAGTTGGTGGCGTCAGCTACCTCAAGTCGACAGCTTGTGTTTCAAGAACGCGTGCCTCCCCGGCTATTTGTCCGCGGTATCGAGGTCCGGTGCAACCTGCCAACACCAACAATTGGAACTACCCAGGGTAGTCAAGGTAACTAAGGTCATATTTAATGACATATTCGTCCATCATTTTGGACTCTACATATCAACGACACTTATATGCGTGATACATGGCGTTGAGTGTTTACCCATATTTGACCCTGTATGACGAAAATCTTGAGCCTGGTGCGCAAGTCTTGACTGTGCTAGCACCTAGTTCGGTTGAAGGGGCATTAAGCACTATTTGTCGTTCCTTCAGTCGTTGGTCTTTACATGTGTTTCCATGTCAAACACTCCTACGTATGTTGAGGACCAGTCCGTCGGATTGGAAAACTATGGATGCCGCGTCCTCCAACGGGACGCTTCTGTATTTTATTTCTAATGTTTCCCATGTATATTTTTCACATTTATCGCTCGCATTTTTTGTGATCGTGTTCTTCACAGGTGAAAGATACGAAGTCCTAGTGGTCGTAATTCAAAGGCAACCGTTACCTGGTGTAACGCCAGGCCCTCAGTGAAGGGAAGAAGCAAAGTAAATCACCAGGTGAGAATGATATAACAAGCAACTCGTTTTCAGTTCACCAGTTGCTGAATGGCCCATTGGCATTTTCGGGGTTTGAAGGTTCATTCGACGACAATGGCCCATTGGCATTTTCGGGGTTTGAAAAGGTATTTTGGAAGGTTGATTCGACGACGAACATCACTAGTCAGCACAGCAACAGCAGTGACAACGGGTGGTTGAAATTTGGATAAACTCAACATCTTAAAGGAAACACGTGCTGGTTCTCGTCATCAAGTGGATTCCCTAAACCACTGAGCCAGAGTCACGTTCGCAAGTACCCAGTGGACTGCAGGAAGTGCTAATCTGTTCACAATGGTAACCATCTTGCATTGCAACTAGGCGATGTAATGTCCACGCTGGTGTCATCAAATCGGCTTCATACAGATTAATGTACGATTAGCCAAGTTTCTAACAAGAAAACTTTGGCATGAGTGCTAGCGTGTTTGTCACTCTTTAGAGAGACCTCCAGTCAAAATACACCAGAATACACCTCAAAGGACTAATAATGTGCTATCCTCGAGATAGTCTCACCAGATGACAACTGAGCTGTTCAGTCGGTCCATAAGTCTCATGTTTCATTGCGCAATTTGCTGATAAGCGGGCTAATTTAGCAAGGAGTCGGTATCCCCAACATATAGTGTGATCCGAAATGACTGTTGCTCCCTAAACTTTTTCCCGGGTAGGAAGTATCCGGATTGAGATGGCAATGATGGGGCTTCATACACTTGACGAACGCATGATGGCTGGCAACTACCAACCTTATACCACGAAGATGACCTAGACAAACAGCGTCACTAAGTGGCACTGATTCGGTTGATGAACGTCTCCACTCCACTAGTAGCTGAAGGATCGACGAGACTCCTCAGTCGAATAAGTTGGTGGCATATTTCCGTTGTTGTATGTTATAGCAGCGAAGCTCTGGATTTGGAGTGCTCAGTTTGAAGCTCGTCGCTCGCGTACAGCACAAGAGTGTAGTTATCCATAAAACAGTTTTACCCTTCAGGAGCAGCTATGATACGGATTTTGAGCAGACATAACCCTAATCCTGCACAAAACCCTTTAGTCTACTACATTACTATCAAATATCCCGTCAGTATCGTTTCAACCAATATGACCCCCACTGCTGTTCGTGTTTAAAAATAAAAAAATAAATCGTTCAGCTGTAACACCCTTTCGGTGCCTAGCTGACAAGCAACCCGAAGGAGGCATGAGGGCTGAGATACTGTCAGGTTGCCCAAGCCTAGACAGGGGAAGTCGAGAGGCAGAGGTCGGGCTCGAACCACTTTACTGCTCCATAGACTCGCATATAACACCTACAGGGGTACCAGATTTATCAAAATATGTAGCCAGCGATCACAATAGGCTGTTTGGAACAAATGAGAAATCTCCAGACTTAGCACAAAGTTACGTAATGGCATATGGCCAGTGTTACGGTTTAAAAAGCTTACCTCAATCCTTCAAAAAACAACGAAGGAGTTAGCGCTGATTCAACAGTACAAACTTCTCCATTCTGATTGGACCAATGAACCCAAGTCCACTGCTTTTCCGTGTTGGGTTTGACGAGTGTCATAATGTCCAAAATAGCCGAGATCAATAATTCTGAACTATCAACTCCTAAAACATAAATCAGAACAAACCACGAAAATTCACCTTCAACACTAGCTGCTGTGGAAAACCTCCCTGATAACAACATATTTCGTAGTATCACAGCTTGTACAGGTGCCAAGACAGCACATGGCCCTCCGCCATTTTGCATTAAAGCGGTCGGCTCAGTCGGACTAAAGTAAAATCCTGAAACCGCAAATACTTACGTGAGGCATCGAACCCACCTTGACACCACCTCTGAAAAATGTCCTCATTAAGATCAGCACCGCCCCAGATCAGCGCGTTGAGCTCAGAGAGCTTTTTAGGGCAGGGAGCGACCATTGCGTTTGCCCTTGATACTTTCTACCACCAAAACCTCGCAAAAGGATAAATCGTATGAATTGATGCGTCAGCGCTCACCACATCTGCAACATAAAGAGACATATTATTCGTATCTTTGTCAGTGTTCAATCGCATAAAGAACAGCACTCACTGAAATACGAACGATATTTAGGTGGTCTCTTCTACAGGAACGATGCTCATACAAAAGAGACGTTTTGAAATCTCACCTACACAAGGAAGCCGGTGAGGCCATCCAGTGGGTAACCTAGAATATGGCGTCCTTTGGAGCATAACTGCCGTGGGATACTGAAAAAGCAAACGAACCTAAATGCTGCCAGTCAAGACAGAAGTAGGTGAGTATTACCGGTGAGTGGTCAGAAGCTCGCCACTTGATTTCTCGAGCTACGGCATTACATCCTACTATCAACTTCTAAATGAGGTGAACAGTGACATAAAAAATCGTTCAGCTGTAGCACCCTTTGGTTGCCTAGCTACCATGCCACCCGCAGGAAGCACGAGGGCTTGGATACTGCCAGGTTGCCCAAGCCTGGACAGGGGAAGTCGAGAGGCAGAGGTCGGGTTCGAACCACTTGCGGTCAGTAAATTCGCGCTCTAACCACATATAATGAAAGCACCTTCGACCGCTGTACATTATCGAGGAACCATATTTGACCACTACAGACAGTAAACAGCAGGTGAACTGCTATGAAAGCGACACCATCATCATCGACAACGTAACACCGATACTTCACTGACGTACAGCCATGGTTTATTTGAAAGCCTTATTGTAAAGAATAAAGGTGGATAGGGAAGGAACCTAGTGCTAGCTCACTACAATCATTCCGAGGTGCCTACACCTCCACACACTCACTCAGGCAATCTGGATAGAAAGTGACAACAAGAACGCCACTGACGTCGGTTGGCATCCATATCTTCTGGTGTCTCCAACCAGACGCAGTGGCGATCACGCGGTCCCCATCCTGGAAGGCGAGTAGCACCGACAGCACCCAAGCGTTTCTCAATCTCCTTCACACCCCTCTGCCCAGTCAAGGGTTGACGACCTCTCTGCTAACGCTACTCTGAATTGAGCATAGAAAACAGCATTCTCTTCGGCAAATTATGGCTAGGCAAACGCAACACATGCCCCAACCAACGCAGCTTTTGGTGCTGGATACATTCTTCAACGGAAGTACCCGTTGCACAACCCATAACTCGTTTTATAATTGCCTCGTTACGAATAAGCCGACACCAACCCACACGATCTGTGGTTTTGAGATAACGATTATCGAACACCTGAAGACGTCCCAGTTCCGCTGCTCGAACAGGCCAAGTCTCACAGCCATACAACAAAACAGTCCGCGCTGTATATATTTGTAATGTACTACTCATAAGGTTGCTGAAAATCTGTCGACAGCCCACGACAGGTTTCACCCTTTTTGAGGCTCATCAGGTAGGCGCAGTCCCCGGGTTTCCATTAACTTTATGTTCTGCTTGAAACCAAATTGCACGAAATTAGCGAATATACACTCAATTGCAAACTAATTTCGAGACTCGCCTGGAACCCAGCTGAACCACTCGTTTGTGATGTTTCGGTTTCAAGCAGAACATAAGGTTAACGGAAACCCGGGGACTGCGCCTACCTGATCAGCCCCAAAAAGGGCGAAACCGGTCGTGGGCTGTCGACGGATTTTCAGCAACCTTATGAGTAGTACATTACAAATATATGCATGTATCACGATATCTCGAATATCGTAGCGACTGAAACATGAGGCGGCCTAGTGCAGCACATTCAGTTGCCTGAAAACATCACAAACGAGAGGTTTAACTGGGTTCCAGGTGAGTCTCCCGAAAAACCAAATTAGTTTGCAAATGAGTGCACATTCGCCAACCCCGCACTGTAGCTTGATACACACGTCTCATGGGATTCAGGAATACACCACTCTGACGCCATAGGTGCCTCAAATTAGCAAACGTGACCCGAGCCATACAGATTCGTGCCTTCACCCCATCTGTCACACTACAATCAGAACTAATACAACTTCCAAGATACGTAAAACGCTCCACAACTTCGAGTGCCTGTCCTCGGATTGTAAGTGGCGTGTTCAGTGACTGTACGTCCACGAGCACGACCCTACATCCTATGAGTGCAAAGTGCACACAAAAAGACGGGGATGAATTCGGTCAGTTCATCCAAGAACACCTGTTCCTTCTCCTCTTCGAAGATGAGAACGATGTCATCTGCGTACTACAGACCGACAGTTTTCTTCACAGGCTATCTGAACACCAGGGTTTTGGAGACCCTCCAGCGTTCGTCTCATTATTTCATCGATAAAGAAGTTAAAAAGGAATGGAATGGGCATCCCTGACAGGCACTGCTTTGTATACGGAGGCTTTCGGAGAGCTCTCCGTATACTCTCATACGCCCAGAAGTCTGAGAATACAAAGAACGTATAATGTTTACAAACTACCGAGGCATTCCTTGGTGGGCAAGCGGGTCGAGAAGAACAGACCGATGAACCGAGTCGAATGCACTTCGGAAACCCAGGAATACTAAGACTGTGGGTCGCTTATACGTATGGCGTTGTCCTAGCACCTGACGGAGTGTGAATACTTGATCAATGCAACCCCTAACAGGCCGGGATCCCGCTTGCTACTCTCGAGTCAGTATCTCACGAGCCACCGTAAGGCGACGAAGCACAGTTGACGCCAACAGTCTCATTACGACCTGGGTCAAGCTGATCTCTACGTGCCCACTTTTTAAGAATGGGCACCATCCGGTGCTTGCGTGCACCTGGTTGTACCGTGCCACAGGCGAAATTCTCAGCACTATGCAAAGAGGTAGCAATCTTGTCCCAGTATGAATTCACATCTGATGGTAGAGCATTTGGAAGAGACTCTAGAAGACGATTTTGGTAAGTTCGGCCAACATCCAGATCTGCCAGTCTTTCAATTGCCAAGCAATTTGTTCGCGCCTTATGCGGCCCTGGTAAACGGAGGGAGAAGCGACTCTGGACAAGCGCACGGTCAGAGTCCACAAAGGGGTTCCAAAACGACCGACAGTCAGTTATTGATCCGCGCCATCGGTAGCTAACGACGACGTGATCGATTTGAGTTTGTGACCTGCCTGTCGTTGGAAGACACCATGTGGCCAGACGACTTCGGCTATTTTGGAAGTTGATACTGCATAAAAACAGTCCGCGATTTGAACGCAGCTGAAGCAATCGTTCACTACTGTCCTTAAGTACCGAGTCCAATCCATGTCAACCTACTAATTGAGCCACAGATGTGCTAAGCCTGTCCACTTGTAAATTCATATCTCCGGCAACCACCACGATATCGGAGCTTTTAGCTCGCCGCAGCAGTGTATTCAGGGTGTCGTAAAAATTATCTTTGATGGGGTCGGAACTAGTCAGTTGTGATGTAAGCGGACACGACAAACAGACAACGATCAACTTCTTGCTTGTGAGACTCCTTCACAAACGTTTCCAGACGAACCGCACACAGGCGACCAGCAACAGGTATATAGTCAAATAACGACACTTCCGCTCGAAGATTTAGCACGATACCGACCCCTGCACACCCCACCGCAGCAGTTTCTGGATCACTAGAGGTGCGCAGCCGGAAGCTAGTGAAGACTGACGAAGCAGTTAGCTCAATCTCGTTTCCGAGACACAGCACGCATCAATGCCAAGCGAGTCCAGTGTGAGTGCAAGAGCAGCTTGTTGTCCTGCTTGCTTCAGAGTGCGGACATTGAACTCGGCCAGGTAGGCTGGGTACCCAGGCTTGAAGATTGACCTGGAGATAGCTGAGGATGTCTGTGGATGTCTGACGAGCAGATGTTGCGCAAAACTGATGCATGGCGAACGGAGTTTATCAGTCCTAAGTGCTGGGCGCACAAGAGGAGAGTTATTAACAGGGTGAGATGTGGAAGAAAAAGTATGTGAAAGCAGAAGGGAGGCGTGAGCACTAGCATGTTTTCGCTTTCCTGCCATGCTGTACACAGTGAGTAAGGAGACCCGGCTGATGGCACCACGCAACGGCCGATGTGGCATAAGAGCGTTATCTGTAAATGCCATGGTTGTACGAGGGCTGAGATATTGTCAGGGCGTCCACACTTAGACAGGAGGACGATTAGGATCCTCAGCCAAAGTGTTCGGCTCAAAAGCCTAGCCGCAAGGCAGCGGTGTTTGACGGGGAATGCAAATGCATTACCATTTCTACGGAACAAGTCGCCACATGTTCCAACCCCCAACCTGGAAAGCCAGGAGACTGCGTTTGTCAGACCACTAACCACTGACCAACCTGCTATGAGAGACTCTGTGAGTGTCGCGGGGACACTCCTCAACATAGCTCAATGGATTGCGGAGGTGCAAAAACCGTCACACCACGGTAAGGTCCAGTCTCTTCATGACGGGACCGACAATCAGAAGACTACTGACACGAGGTGCGTTGCAGTTGAGTGCTCATCATCACCATCAGTATCAAAATCATAGACGCTAGTTTTTACATAAAACCTGTTTCGCCGCGAGATGGAAAGAATAAAAAGATAAATTGGAAAAGACTTTGTGTTACTCTACCAGAAGTACACCGCCAAATGCCCACCCCACAACATAGGTGGAAACCGACAGCGATGATGCCATTGCACCATATCTTGCAACATCTCGACAAGCCACGACAAGGTCACGGGTCATCATCACCAAAGACAGCAACATCAGTGTTGACACTGAAACTTTATTTCCGTACGGCTACAAAGCTTACTTAATTAAATTTAAAGCTTTGAAATAGTGGTTAATAAGGGGATCAGTTGCTAGCCTATCACAAGGATTCCAACCGCTTAATCAAACAATATGAAAGGAAACTGGCAGCACAAAGACTACTGACGTCAATCGGCCGTCAGTACTTGCAACATAACCAGTCGAGCGCAACGGGGACACGAAGAATACCGGAAGGCGGACTGCACCAACATCTAAACTGTTCGTCATTCCTTCCACACCCTTCTGCCAAGTCACACCTTGCAGTTTGCGCCATTCCGAAGGGGGACAGGAAACAACACTCGTCTAGTTACAGGATGATTCGGCATGCATAACACACGACCGAGAAACAGAAGCTGACGGTTCTGGATGTTTTCCATGACTGATGTACCTGCGGTACAGACATATACAGGTACTCATTTCGAAGTGCGGGGCACGTCAACAACTCTTACAGTCTAAAAACTTCATATCCACTTACCGCACCACGCGATAGACACTCGAAAAATCGATACTCCAAAAAATATTGATCAACATTTCACGGACAACACGACATCCCAGTTCAACATTGATGCTTCGCTGCCATAAAAACATGATTTGTTTGAAAGCCTTATTGTGAAGAAAAGAATAAGGGTGAACAGTCAAGGGATTGTGCTAGCTTCCTACCAGCATTACGAGACGCCACTGTGAACTGGTCACCGAAAACATCACACTCTTCGACAAACAATGGTTCGGTATACGCAATATAAGGCCCAACCAACAAAGCGTCTGGTGCAAGACACATTTTCATACCAGTTTCAAAACCGAAATTTTGCTTTCCGATTGCCCCGTTAAGAACTCAGAGACACAAAATCACACCCGCCAAGTTTCTGAGACAACGATGCTCGAAAACCTGAAGCCTCATTTTCACTTCCCAAAGAGAGCACATCTCCAAGCCATAGAAAAAACAGTCCGCACTGAAGCCTACTCTACACGTCCCTTGATATACA